>NC_054059.1:36919369-37072210 GCF_017639655.2 Falco naumanni | reverse complement strand
TGGAAATCCCATCCAGCGCCTCACCAGGAAGTGTCCTACTGGGACAGGTCTGCCTTCTGTTGCAGACAGGCATTTGGGACGAGCGTGAGAGCTGTGTTTAGTGTGTGTGGTGAAGAGCTTTGTCCTTAGTTTGTGGTTCTTCCATACATGTGTCCTGCCCTTAAAGCTGCTGCTCTTCGCAGCAAGAAGCCTTGCAGGCTGCAGTAACCTGTCCCCGAGGCTGGGAACAGCGATGGGAGACTTTGAGCCCGTTAGTAGCTGGGTTGACATTTGTGAACCACAGAAACAAAGCTCTGCTGCAGTATCATTGCCAGCTGTCCCCCTTGCCCAGCCCTGTACTGTCAGGTGCACTGGGATGCACATGCATTAAATGTAAAGCAGCTGGGATCTGTGGTGGTTAGGCCAGCAGTTACTCCTCTGATGCCAGCTTGGTTTTCAGGTCTTACCCATCAGATGAATACAAACCTAAGTTGCCCAGGCAAAACCCAATTTGCCTTAAAAATGTTTAAATTGATGCAATGCTATTGGAGAGCTTTCTTCTACGTAACCTTTAAAAAGCTATGGATGTTCACTAACTGCCCCCCTGTATACATATATGTATGCCATGTATATAAATACAGGCGTGCCGGACACTAGGGTAACTGGGGCCGTTTACACCAGTTGCTGGGCATTTAGAAGACCCCTTGCTGTAACAGGAACTGGAGGTGCTGTTACCATGCTGGATTTATGCTTCTAATAAATTGTAATAAATAGCGATAAAGTATCAATGTGCCAATAATGGTGCCACATGCTGCCAGCCTTGTTTAAAATCATATGCAAATACCACATTCCTTCTGTCAATAGCGGAGAGCATGGTGCTTGCACTGCAGTGTCTGTTTTGATGAGGATTTGATGCTGTTTGAAAAACATATATAGAAAGCAGTTCTTTAGGGTAATAAGATTAATAAAAATTCCTTCAATGAATCCTCAAGATCAGCAGCTTTTGATTTCTCTGAGAGCTCAGCTGCTGCCTTTCATTAAATATTCCATTTCATACTTTTTCTTCTAGTGCCTGTTCAGGGCTTTCAGTGTCCCTGCACATGTAAAATGAAATAATAATTTGTACCTGCAAGACAGAGGGAATGGAAATTGAATGCCCAGAGGATTGTTTTGATGAGGTCTGCTCAAGATTTTGTTTGAAATGTAATATCAAAGGACAGGGAAATGAGTTCAGTTATATGAATGGCAGAGGGGGCAACAAATAAGGCAGATGTTACCAGCCTTGTACTCTGCATCTGTGCTGGTTTTTGTGTGCTCACTTCCCATTTAATTTTTCAGGAAGTAGGGCATGAAATTAAGCCTGGAAGGTCATTTTTTTCCATCGATGCTGTTTAGAAATTAGTAACAAGAGCATATCTGATTACACAGGCAATGACAGTAAATTTTTTCCAATCCATTATACAGTGGTAATAATTATATGTAGTATGTTGATCGATGATACAATTAAATAAATTAACGCATTTGCAGTCAAATAAAGAGCTGAAGATTACATTTCCTTGAAGACTTAATTTCCCTAAGTATCACAAAGCACAATTAGTTTTCCTTTCAGATTTTTTTTTTTTAATGAAATTGGCATGAAAAATGTAATAATCTCTGCTTCCAACAAAGGTCTCTGCAGAGAAAGGGTGACGAGGGAGGGAGCTTCATCAACCAGCTGTAATAAGGATTTTACAGACTCGGTAATGGCTGGGTTGTGCTGCTGAGGGCAAAAGGAAAGTGCACAGCAGCTCTGCAGATAGAGATGATAAGACTGAATATGATCAGCTCTTAAAAGCCCAGCAGGAACACATTTGTCACTGGTAAGAAACCCAGCAGAAGGGCAGAGCGATGCCCTACCTATTGCAGCAGACACTTGCCAGCAGCAGGACCAGGAGATGATGCAGGGAATGCATGGCCATTCCAGGTACGCTGAGCCAACCCTTCATGTCACTGTTTGTTTTTGAGGTGTGTGGGAAATGTCCCAAAGCAGATACTTTATGGGGTTTTTTTCTTTATTTTTAACGAGCAACTACAGATTGATCAGAGTCATGGTAATCTTGAGTTTTTCCAAGGTTTTAGCTAATTCAGCTGCCTTCAGCACTAATTTTCTCCGAGTAAAACTTCTGTATTTCTCTTGGGCTGGGCCATCAGTAGGAGCAGCTTTAGACTGATGTGCTGTTGACCTGCATTCAACGGCCACAACAGGGCTACGTTACATTTAACCAAGACGTCTATAGGAGCTCACATCTGCAACTGCCATGACCCAACTGCCAGCTGTAACCCAGTGCTGAAATAGAGATCAGCCACAGAGGCCAGGGTAGTGGCACAGGGGACCGGGACCATTTAAAAGAATTTGGGAGACCTAGTGGGCATCAAAACCCTGCAGGTCTAATTCCCTATTTATTAACAGGAAATTATCCTGTCCTAAATAAAAGAACTATTAGTGAAATGTGGATGTCTAAGCTGGCTGCTGCAGTGATCCTAGATTTCCACCAAAAAAAGGGTCCTAAAAGGCCTTTTGTTTCTTTATGGAGAGGGGAGCAAGAAAATTTTTCACTCCACCAACCTCTGGTGAGTAATAATCCGTAAGAACTGGGCTCTGTGGGCTTAGTAATGAACAAACAAATGCAGCTTTGTGGGAAAAATTAACACCTACAGAAAGAAGAGCATGAGCTGCAGTCACTGGCCAGACAGCCAGGCTTGCTTTTCTGTGCTCCTTTTCTCTCCAGGAGGTATCGCCTGGAGAGACCTATGTAGCTTTGCAGTCTGTCTGCTCGTGCTAAGTGTGTTCTTCTTACACAAACGAGAAAATAGCACAACTGTGTGAAAAATTTCCAGCAAAAAAATCCATTAGTTGAAAATTATGCCAATAGTTTATAGTGGAGTTAAATAAAAACATCGTGACCCAGTGATGCCCTCTTTTTCTACAGCAAATGGGAGAAGCAAGCCCAAAAGTGAGAAATCAGATTCAGGCAAAACAAAGTAACAGCACAGAGGCAGCTTCACTGTTCAGGTCCTGCTCCTAAAACCAGGTAAATGACAGTCTGCACATCTTTCTGTCTCCAGGGGAGGAAGCTGCATTTCGTGAATTTGTGTAACCATCAAATGAAATAAATGTTGCTTGGTTTCAAGTGCCAGCAGCACAGCACACAAAGTAAGTTTGCAGGCTGTGTAAACAGCATCAGAAGATGCAGCCTAAAAAAACCCCGTATGTTCAGCGGCCGCATTATCCCACAGTTCAGATTTGTTTTGTAAGGTGGGTGTACGTAATTCTGCTCTTCTCTAGCCTTTCCTAGCCCCAGCAGAAAATGTTACACTGTTTTACTGCTATAAAGACATAGAAGTGAAGCAGCACTGCACGTCTTTGAGAAGCATCGCTTCCCATCTCTTCAGCAGCCAAATTCTGGCCAGAGTTGAGGGCTGCCAGCAGGGCAAGGGAGATGGAGGGTTAGGGAACCTCTGTCCCAGCAGCCCTTACTTGCACATTCCTGGGACCTCTGGTCCCACAGAGATCTTCCACTGTGCCACCTATAACAGAAGCAGGCATGGAATTATGTGTATTTTCACATAAGAGGAGAAATAAAACAAAAAATGGGTTGATGACTGTTTGAAGAACTTCTTATACACCAAAAAGCATTCCAGTGGCCAGAGTAAAAAAACAGCAAATAGAAACGGTAAAGTATCAAGAGTTTATTGTTTTATATATATACTTTTAATTCTTAAATGAGACAGTATTTTTTAAAACAGCAGCAAGCATAACGTACAAGTTGAGAAAAGTGGCAGCGCAGGTAACTCTGTTTGGCTAATGCCCATTCATGTACAAGGTGTACATTGGAATTTTTTTTGAGCACCTTTTGTGTTTGTTTTTTTTTCTTCTTGGTTTTAAGTGTACAGTAAGGCAGTGGTTTTTCAATAAGGAATATATATATATTTATATTTATATATATTTTCAGTCATCACTGTGAATTCTTCTTACATGCAAATTAAATAAAATGTACAACTTGAAAATGTTACAATGGTAGATATTTTTCTCAAAGCAAAGCTTCTAGTAAAAGGCAAATACGGACACCACAAAGTTAAAAAAGAGAAGGAAGGCATAAGAAACCGAATGGCAGGTGCTATTGACAGGACAGCTTGAGTAGGGAAGATTGGGATTCCAGTGAAGATTCTTCCCGCTGCTGGCAAGGTGAGAAAGAAGGGATGGTTATTAACAGATGTCTCCAGCCAACTCCCTCGAGAAGATTCACTCTAACCTGAGAAGCTCCACATCAAAGAGGAGAGTAGCGTTAGGAGGGATGACCCCAGGGTGGCCTGTGGCTCCATAGGCCATCTCAGGTGTGCAGGTCAACTTTGCTCTTTGTCCTAAGCTCATCTGGGGTTTGGATGTTGCAGAAAGGAAAAGAGAAAATGAAAAAACCAAACCAGTATTAGGAGGAAAACAAAGAACAAATCACTACGTGGCAGATTTACAGAATCGAGGAGAGTTGGGATCATCAGATTCATAGAATTGTTTAGGTTGGAAAAGACCTTTAAGATTACTAGAGTCCAACTGTATCGTTAACTTCAAGCTGAAGCTGCCACAAGCAGCTCAGAGATAGATCTCCCGACTCCTCTGGCTCCTCACAGCAGTTATTTAAATTGCCAGAGCCAATCCGGGAGTCACACAAAGGCTTTTAAACACAGTTTGGTTCAGCCTGCCTACACTGGAGCCGGCAGTAGAAGGCCTGAGTCCCTTCTGCAGAGCGCAGGGTGCATGTAACACCACCAGCAGGTGTTAGGAAAAGGCTCTCGGTAATGGATAGGACCAGAGCTTTGTATTCATAAGATCAGTCAAGTTCAGCTGCTGAAAAGTGTTCAGCAACATTCTTCCTTCTTCAGCCACCACCAGGGACCACTTCAGAACCATTGCTTGAACGCCAATGGTGCAGGCACCCAACTTTCTGCTTTTGGGCAGATGCAAAGCAAACAGATCATGTTTAAAAGAGGTACTTATTTCCCTAAACTCAGCCGAAGCCTGAGGGCAGCCACCTCACCTCAGGCGCTGCTTATTCCGGCAGTGAGCCCTTGTTCCTGGGATGGACAGAAATGACGATGTGTCTCGCTCCAGACTAGCTCTGAGGTGCTCACTGAGATTTGGGCCATCAAGAATCAAACCTCTGCTCTTCCAACAGAGTATTTTGCGGTAGAGCATTCTCAATTTGCTATTCATGCACCATACACTGGTAATGGGATATTCACTGGCCAAGAAACAATCCCTGATTTGAAGCAGTGATTTTAACTCACACCTCTGTCCCAAAACTGGGCACATCACTGGACTACAGATCACACACTATCTTCCGTTGAATTTTTTTTTTCAGGTCCTGTAAAATATGCCAAAGCTTGAACTTTGATCACTTTTGATAGCAAAAAAATGTGAACATGACCTTTCCCACATTCAGGGAGTATTCATACCATGGGGACGAGGGGGTAAGAGCAGATGACCTCCCCTGGTCCCTGCAAGGGTTTGCATGCAGCAGGCTGCCTGCTGCTCTGATGGGCCCCTGCAAACCAGACAGCTGGTAAGTCACACACGGGTTTTAGGCATGGGGCAACCTTGAACGGTCCAAAGTTGAGGAGAGAAATGCAGACACTGCTGACATCTGACAGTCATTAAACCAAGGTTTGAAAACTCTGCATGCTAGACATAGCGAACTGCCTTTTTCCAAAGCAGTTTGTGTCAATCACACTCCCCAAACCCCTCAAAACCCTGGAGTGGAAGGAAGCAGCCACAGACTGGCCTTCAGTCAGTGATCACTAGGAGGAGCAGAGGGCAGCGCGTTCCCACACCAATCACTGGAATGGCTTTCGGCGGCCACTTATTAATGAAGGGACAGGAGTCAGGGAGCGAGAGTGGTCAAGGAAGGGACAAACTGATTCACCCCGTGCTTGCTGCCACTGCTTTATCTGCACTGGCTTCTGGTTTCTACAGTACACTGGGGTGCTGAGCTACTCTTAGGCCTTATTGCAAAGCAAATAGTAAAGAGTCCAACTCAAACCCTTGAGAGGAGGGTAGGTATTTTTCAGAGAGTCTAGGTTTCCTCAAATGAACTTCTTCTCTGGCTGGAGAGAAGGGAATGCTTGCATTGCTTTCTCCACAGGGCTGGAAACCATCTTCTCTTCAACCCCTCCTGGAACAGCATAGTGGCTCATTCCCCCATGGATTGTTTCTTATTTTGCATTCTTCCCTTCTCTCTAAGCATAAGAAGTTGTTCCTGTTACAGTTCCTCCTGTAATAATATTTAAGCAGTTTCATCCAACACTGAGCTCTAGGACCCTGGAACGGGCAGTCATGAGGAATCTGCACCCTGATTTTGTTCACTCTGGTACTTGAGCAGGCTGGTTGCACCCCTCACGTAGTGGGCCCTACAACACTGCTGACAAAAAGCAATTAATTGCATTGTGTGGCTCTTTTAGGATCGTACTGTGTTGGCACTCAAACTGTAATTAATGGAGTGCAATTTCCTTTTTCTCAGTGTAGGGTTGGTCACTGAATGTTAAATTTTGTAGCTGGGAGCTTTAAGTCATAAAAATTTAACAGTGCAGTTTGGTACCTTATTCAGTAAGGATCAAAATCTGTAGCTTGGCCACGGTTGTCATCAAAAACGGCAGCTTGGACTTTTATGGAGTAGCTGAATAGAGGCCACTCCATAAAAATGCTGCCACCTGGAACATTTCAGAGTCCACAGTTTGTGGAGCTGCCCATGGAAAGTCACGGGGCTTATGTGGCACACTGGCACATGGGGAGGGGACTTTGCCTCTCCCCTCCCAAACACATACCACGTGGAAAACCTCATGAGTAGGGGATGCCCCTGGACAGACAGACAACTACAGGAAATACTGTGCTCGAACGGACCACACTTTCAGAAAACCATTCTGTATCCTACACTGCAATTTCCCCGTGGTTTTGTCACCATTGCACCAGACATTGCTGTGCTCGCACACCCTTCAGTTGGCTCAAAGTTCTGCCAGAATAATTTCTTTGTACCTGTGTAACACCTTCTTCGAATCCTTTAATGACTTCTTGCCTGCCAATCTTGAACCTGAAAGGCTTGTTTCTGTCTCTGGAGGAATCAAACTTCTTTCCATTCTGTAGCATTCCTGCCAAAACAAGACACAGAGTTTCAATCTGAGCTACAGCTAAACTTAAATGCTGGGAAGGAGGAAAGGACTGAAAAATTAATGTCTTGGTTACATCAACTGCCCATTTCCATTTTCACTTCGAAACCCCACCCAAAATGGATAAGGCAGGAGAGTCAAATGCAGTGGTACCGTATTTTTACCTTTGCTTTCTAGTAATTTAGGCTCTAAAATGGAAATATATTCTTATTATTCTTAATGTAATGTTGAGCTCATAAGCTCAACACCAAATGTTGCACAGACATACAGAAGAGCTGTGGCTTGCACAGTGGAGCTTCTCACCTAAGTAGATAAAAGCAGGCAAGGAACAAGTGGGAAGCAGCAAAGGAGGGAATCCCAATGCATGTGCCTGATCCACACCTGCTCCTAAACACAAAAAACAAGCCTACAGACAAAGAAACCAAATTTAACATAACTTTGACTAGGTTTACTTATCATTAAATACTTGCCATTTATTTTAAGGTATTCTCTTAACAGTAGAACTAACTAAAGGGAGTAGTCCTTGAGGAGTGCATGTTTGGTAGCCAGCGGGCTGTTGCTATGTGTGGCTCAAAGCTCACCACAGTCCACAGGAGCCTTCCGCCGACTTCAAAGGGCTGGGATGTAGATTCAGGTTTGGGACCTCTTGAGCTAAATTTGCTGCCAGTTAAACATCTGGAAGTACACAGCAGCTCCTTTGACTTGTTCCTGTAAATTTATACCAGCATACCTAGAAGGAATATTTGGTATCTTGGACTGTTTACTCTCCCAACTTGATTTACTCAGGAGTACTAGAATGATTGTGCATTTCACAAATGTGGCCATTCCCCACCATGCCTGTGAAACTTCTACACAACGTTACAATTGCATGTGCTTCCTCCTCCTTGTAGAGAAAGAATGGAAAAGACTCTGCATTCAAAAATATGAAAATACCAGGGATGTTGATATGAATACTCTACTACCCTTATTCTTTATATTTTCATTCAGCCACAAGAGAGTCACAGAACACCTTATTCGTTCCTTTTGATGGGCACACCACTGTTTCAACCTATATATTATAAACACATGCCCAGATTCTACTGCACATGGATAAACCTTCACAGAGCTCTAGGTGATTAGGTATTCTCATTCTCTTTCTAAACAGTGGATAATTATGGTAGCTTTCAACTTAAAAGTACCTTGTAATTGCTCTTTCAAAATGCTATACTCTGGATAAGGCAAGGTTGGGCTGATATTTATGTGTTAGAGTAAATCCTTCCTTTGTAATGCAGTAGTGCCTATGTTCTGGGCATGTACCATGCCTCTCCCAAGCAAGGTGCTGCACAAAGGAAAGTTCATTAATAAGTAAATATCTGAGAAAGTTTCTGGTTGAAAAAAATATTATCAAGCACAGCTTTGACAGAAAATGCCAAGAAATAGTGACTTTATGATCCAATATGAAAGAGACACACGTTTCTTTTCATTAAAGCAGTTATATTAATAAACCAGTTTGATTCCCAAGTTTTATTTTCCAGTGAAAACCATCAGTTATTGTCCAAACAACAACAAAAAAAGTAATATTCTGCTTGCTTAAAAAGTCTGTGTTACAAATCAAAAGTAAAAAGAAAGAGATATGCCAGAATGAAAAACAAAGACTAAAAGGTAGGATTCATCTCACCAGCCTTCATGCTTTTAAGATGTAGCCAGCTACTTTTGAACTAATTACTCTGCTTCCCTCTATAATGAAGACAGAGAAAAATGCACTTTCAGAGGGCAATTCAAACCAAATCTAGGGATCTAGATTAGGACATAATGAATTGCATCCTAGCAGTGCCTGATTCTCTGCAATGAACATAAGGGGAAGTCCAAACAATTAGCTCAGACATAGATGTCTCCAAATTCATTAGTAGTTAAATCAGTGGTGATGGCATTCTGAATTTGCAGTAATGGGTACACAGTATTTGATTGCTCCAGTGGGGTTCTGTGTCTAGATATTTTACATCAATATTAAAACCAAATGCCATATTAAGGCAAATTAGTTGCTGACCAAGTTCAGCGTTTGTCAAAGTTGGTACTTCAGAGATGTCTGTGTGTGTGTATAAGGCCTTAGGAGGAAAATTATTGAACAACCTCCCCGTAAGGTATGTTTCATAACCTTCACCATTAGCACTTGCCATATTCCTTAAGTTTTTCACAGCATAACAATGAAGGACTTTACGTATGCTCTGATGCAAGTACATACACATATTATGCAGTGTTTTGGCTCAGCGACATCCCTAAATGCCCTTCACGCAGGCTGGGAAGTCGCACCAGCTGCCTGCACAAGGCTTTCTAGCTACAGACAAACATGGGTTCATTTGCAACGTAGAAAACCAGCTTGCATATGGAGGAGGGCAGGCAGGGAGAAGCATCTCCGGGGGAACTCTCAGGCATATCATATAATCCTTTTTGAAGTATTTGATCTTAAATTTAAATGGCAGTACTTCCTCAAAGCAATTTTCTTTTTAAACACATCATAAAAACTTATGATTATATGAAATGGATACAGACTATTAGAGAATTCCAATATTTAATAGTTTTAATATTAAAACTTAGTACTGTCATTACACTCTGCATGTTCAAAGCAGAATTCAAACATTAATTATTCTTCACAGCAGCCTAAGGAGGCAGATGTTTATTATAAAACAGCCTCAGTCTGGAAGTTCAGATACAGGTGCAAAGTTCCACAACACTTTAGTACACTTTCACTTCGTTTTTTAACTAAATCCTATTAAAATACCTAGCTTAAAGGTCTGATAGCTTACTAAATACCACACATCAAACTGGCAGCAGAACCAGGATTAACTCTTCAGAGAGCCTGACAACAGCCACTGGACGTTTCCCATTTAAAATAACGTTTCCATCTGCCCACGAGCCTGCTAGTCTAACATATATCACATAAAAACTGACTCTCATTTCACCATCAAAAGCCTACAGAAGATGTGTTAGGCCTTGTAGAAGAAAACAGGCAGCTTCTGTTTACAGCAACAACCTATTTTCAGCAATGGCTGAAAACTCCTCAGGTGATGAATTCAGAAATGTAACCTCCTCTGTCACCACCCCACTTTACTGATCTTGGAGGACAAACTGGGATTCAAAGAGTCAGACATGTTCATATTCGCCAAAGCTCTGGCAGGAGGGTCAATTTTTACGTGACTGCCCTTTAAATGCACATCTAGTTTAGAAATGAGTCACAGTCCCCATGTGCCCTGGAGAAGTTACGATCTGGATTTAGATCTGAACTTTAGATCTTTCTTATCTCTCTATTTCTGAAAGTTAGAGTCAACTCTTCAGGCTCCTGGGAGCTAAAAGAGCATAATGTTTTACTTTCTCTCTTGCTAATGCATCAATTGATTTATTTTTTTTTTTTTTTTGTGGAAAAATTGATTTGGTTAATATTCTTCAACAACAATGGAAGCCCATCTTTAGTCTGCTAGCACCTTTATTTATGTAGCTAACAAGGAGAAAAAAACCCACAATCTGGAACTGAACAATGGCATTGCTTTGCAAAGTCAGAACAATAAATAAGAGTTTTGAGTGGGCAAGGACATCTAGATGCCTGTATGCTTACTTGTTCTAATAACCTTACATTTGATGCTGAAAGGCAACTATCGTCATATTAAAATAATTAATTGTAAAACCTCAGTTATCATAATATTGTGCGGATTTGAAAATATTCTGATCTAATAAGGTGTCCTTATTAAGATTAGGTTTTAAAAAATAGGTGGCTGTACAAAAGGAGATGTTCAGATCATGGTTCCTGCTGAATCACTTAAGTTCAGCTCTTTGAGGCTGAAGATCAAAGAGTAGACAAATGATTTTGTTAAGGAATATGACTAGGGATCCATTGAAACTGCAAAAATGCAATGCCATTTGGGCTAGAACAAAACTTCAATCTAGGTTTAACACAGGCTGTAATTTCTTATTAAAATAGATTTTTCTACACTACTCTTTTAACATGAATTAACTAACTGAGGCCAGTCAACCTCAGCTAAGATACATGATTTAAGCCTGTTTCCTAAGGGGAGAGGGCTAATGACTGTCTGTACTTGCCTAATAACTTTTGAATCTTTCAGCCAATTTCAGCCAAGTTTGACAGAGGAGTAGGGTTCATACTGACATAAAGATCCTATGCATGTCACGAACAGAAATCTGCCTGGGAAGAAGATCCTGTAAAAGCTTCTACCAAGACAAATAATACAGTATCAGAGAACCTGTATTATGGATGAGAGGTCAGGAACGGAAAGACATGAAAGCTGCAGCTGGACCACAGCCTAAGTTTCTTTATACCAGAGGGTTCCTTCATCTGGAAATGATTCAGCTGGGAATTCAACCAACCACATAACACAACTCCGCAGAGCCAGCCCAGCTATTCAGACACCTAACTTACACCTCTGGTCCCAACAAAACCATGCCCCAAACCACATCCAAACCAATATCTATACAAAAGATGGATGGAGAGAGAACACCAAAGGCCCTCCATAGACCACATGTGTGCTGGTTTTGGCTGGGCTACGGTTAATTTTCTTCACAGTAGCTGGTATGGGGCTGTGTTTTGGATCTGTGCTGAAGACAGTGTTGACGATTCAGGGATGTTTTCATTATTGCTGAGCAGCGCTGACACAGAGTCGGGGCCTTTTCTGCTCCTCACCCCACCCCACACCAGTGAGCGGGCCTGGGGGCACAAGAAGCTGGGAGGGGACACAGCTGGGACAGCTGACCCCAACTGACCCAAGGGATATTCCAGATGATATGACGTTATGCTCAGCATATAAAGCTGGGGGAAGAAGGAGGAAGTGGGGGACATTCAGAGTGATGGCATCTGTCTTCCCAAGTCACATGATGGAGCCCTGCTTTCCTGGGGATGGCTGAGCACCTGCCTGCTGATGAGTACTGGTGAAAGAGTTCCTTGTTTTGCTTTGCTTGTGTGCACGGCTTTTGCTTTACCTATTAAACTGTCTTCATCTCAACCCATGAGTTTTCTCACTTTCACTCTTCTGATTCTCTCCCCCATCCCGCCGCAGGGGGAGTGAGCAAGCAGCTGTGTGGGGCGTAGCTGCTGGCTGGGGTTAAACTATGACAGCCTTTCAAGCTTTCGTGCCTGAATCTGGAAAATTTATGTGTAAAATCCCACTACTAACATTAGCCATCTCAAGGATAGAAACTGCGTCTGAACCTGTCACCTAGGCTACTTCCACAGTTAACGGAGAAAGAGAGGTATCTCCAAGAATGATTCATCCCACCTAGATTTAAACGTTAGGACTGCAATAACCTCCCGGAATTGTTTATCATTCTCAGTCAACTAACTTACAAGAGTTAAAAAAGTTAACAACATTAATTTTAAATGCTAGACTGCCAGCTTTTTATAGGGCCCTAGTGAGGAGGTATTAACTCATCCATCCATACCTAAATGAAGTTGTCCAAATTGCATCCCAGGCTTCACTGGCTCCAGCGCTTACTGAATTATTTGTCTTTGTAGTGTTGACACATTCTGGGAATCAGAAGATGGAGATCCTAATCCAGGACAAATCCCTTGATTTCACTAGTTACTCTCCTTTTATGCTGTACAATGGGATTCACTTACAAGTGTTAAGGGAATAAATTGAATAGGTGGCTTTCAAAAAACAGCAACATTTATCTGCAAAACATTCCATTACCTTATTTTTTCAAACTGGTTACCTACAGAACAAAAAGGCAATACATACACTTGAAGACAGCTACTTTCTGAACACAGATTGGCAGCAGAAAGAGGAGCAGCTACTCGGGTGTTTCTAGGACATGTTCTTCAGGACAGGGACTATATTTTGATGCTGTTTAATGCAATCACCTTTGCAATTATGACTTGTAATAAATCTGTGCTGTTACAAGCTTCCCGTTCAGTTTGGCTCCTAGGACTCAGAGGCAGCATGTGCTGTAGTTAGTGTTGCTGTGGGTTAAGAATTTTTGATCTCAAGTGTGTACTTTTTTCCTCAAAATACAGTTTCTATGTCAAAATATGTCAATATTCTGTTGGAAGAATGTCACAAAGGCTGGAAATTCTGACACACACACCCCTTACAGCCTGTAACTATTACTAATATACACTTAAGTCTACAAAACATATTATCAGAATGTTTCTAGAAACTGTACATATGCCTTTGTGTCAACTTTGACACCTTCACGGCGTATAGACAAAGACACAGTTCAGCAAAGCAGAGGAGTTCAGCCTAACTGCATAGAGGTGGTGGGAGAAACACATTCATAAAGTCACAAATCACATCCTAGGTTGGTTTACACCAGCAGAACTCCACTGATTTCAGCAGTATTATTCACATTTTACATTAAAATAGATCAGTTCTCTTCAGGGCTCTGTTCTGACATACTGTGGTAAAGCAAGACAACTCCTCTGCGTTCAGTGGCGTTCCCCCCTAGGTCACAGCTAAGTCTCATGCTAACACACCTGAAAAACTTGTGGTTTCCCATGAGGAACAAGAACAGTTCCCATATGTCTTACTGTTAAACGGAGAGATCTGGGCAACAGTTTTCTAGGCCAATACAGTTGGTGCCTTGTGTTTCTGCTTCCCAGGGAAATGCCTAGAGGACCTAACATACCTCAGCTCTCCAGCTCATTCCATCAGATTCCAGATCTGCATAAGCCAGATCTCTCACACCTCTTACATCTTCATCTGCCATTTCATTATTATCTCAAAACACAGTTCACTGTTTGACACCTTTTCATCATTACAACAGCTCCCAGAATCTGTAGTTACACCTGGCCACGAGCCTCTTTCCAAACAACCACACTGAGTAGTGCATGCCTCTGATTTCCTTGATTTGACTTCCACAGCAAACTCTTTTCTGCACAAATTTGGCATCTCATCAATTTTACTGATGAAAATTGTTTCCATCAGAAATGATGACTGTTGTAATGGAAATAAAGAGTGTTGAATTCGAGCTGGAGGATGCTTCGTTTCCTATGCTACGTTTGAATCGTGGGCCTACCGTGTCCTGTATGGGGACTTTGGCAACTGAACAGAGAGAAGCATAGCTTTTCAAGGGAAAGGTTCAACGAGAGATGTCTAGTACTACTGCAACACAAACTCACTCTTCCCTGCTAACTCCTCCTCTGTTTAATATAAATAAAGTCTTTGGAGGAAAAAAGGATTTGCTAGTATAGACCGTGTTTTTCTGACAGTTTTCAGGCACTCAGAAAATGATTAATCTTTCCAAGGGACTTTTCAGTCTGGAGGGCTATCAGTTGAAGACACTGGGGGTGCATCTCTGCAGCATATCAGCTCTTTACCACAATTTCTTTTTTATTGTTTAAAAAGGCAGCAGCAATGATTTGAATGTGCCATTTGTTGCCATGACAAACAATCACTGACTCAAAGTACAGAAATAGGAAATGGATAGTGGTAACGGCGGTGGTCACGTCTTAGTTCCTGTTACCACAGCGCACTTCAGTAACGGTTGATCTTTCAACACAGGCAGCCTTGCTGCTTCATTTTCTTCATGTATTATATACTCATATATCTTTAATCTGGAGTAAGAGCAACACAATCAATTATTTATTATGTAGCTGACAACATGCAATGAAGACACAACAGAAAACTATTCAATAATGCATTACCATGCACAATATATCAGTATTGCGTACAACTACAAGACAATATGAAAGAGCCTTGCACTTAGCTTGACTTCACAGCCAAGAAAATTACATGCAGTTGTCTAGTTCACTCTACTGAAAGGCATTATTTTGTCCTAACGGCTTTATAAATTTGCATATTTTTAAAAGAGAAGAAAACGTTGATTTACCCTCAAGGCAGATATGAGGCTCAATAAGCATATTCTACATTAATTGTAAGGAGACCAAAACAATTCCTCTGGTATCCTGTTGCCTTGAAACAGTCATTTTATTTTAGGGTTTGATTCTGTTACCATTACAAAGTTCAGCTGTAAAATGTAAATGCTTTGCAGCATAAGGCAAATTTCATTTGAATAAGCATGGCAGAATCAGGTCAATCTGGGTATGCTAATGAGTAGGCCAACCGAAATCTAAAGCAACTTTTTAGACACGATACAGAACTACAGATATACTTTATCTCTTGCATCTCTACCCCTAAGTACATGTCCTGTAACACAGGTTCTGGAGGGAGAGGGAATGTTCCTGACTGGGCTAGGTCTTTCTGTCCCTCCCCTCTGGTACCAGCCAAGAAGCACAAAGAGCAGTTTGAGAGCACGACTGTAATACAAAGAAAACATTTTGCAAGACTTTCCACCCGAACACATGCAGTGGAGCTTGGCCAAAGAATTCTGGCCATCTAGTCCACCAAGATAAAAGGACAATACAATTAATCTCTTTTTTTCCTTCTTGCTTTCATTCTCAGTCTCATTTTATGCAACAATGCACGCATGCACTCCCTGCCGCCCCTTTTTTGCTTTATGATTGCCTATGCAATGGTGGTATGGAGTTGATATTTTAGCCTGTAGTACATATATGAATGTGCAGATGACCTTCCACTGGGAAGTTACACACTTCAGCAGGGGGTTAAACCTCACTGAAATAGGTGAACATGATAACCACCCCTCTCTCAGTGTACAGCACAAGAAGTGCCCAAGCTAGGTCACCAAATCTTCTGAATACAGATCTGGGTGCAGGGAGGATGGAAAAACATGACAGAAAGCAGAAAGGGATCTTCAGACATTTCTTACAAATGCTCTGAGCACGGCTCCAAGGTCATATAAGAGGGGTTTGGGGAGAAAAGTACCAGCTTCCCTACTTGTTAATTCCTCCTCTGCTCAGGGAAAGGGGATATTGAATGACCTGCCAGAAGTAACACCTTTCCAACCCAATACAACAATACTGCATCAGCAGTTAAGTGTGCTTTAATGATGAGCTGGTCCCAGATTTGGCATCTTTTGATTTTCAACTGTCTAGATTTCCAGTATGTGCCTTCATTTCCTTCTGAATAAAATCTGTCCTGAATTCTTAACTTATCAGTGCAGCACTTCTGATTCCCTTGGTTTAAGCTAGCAACAGCCTAATGACAAATCTACCTGTTTCTAGTAGGGCATTGGATTAAAAGGCTATGCATACCCAGAGACAATAAATTTGAGCATGAAAAAGTATATTCTCAATGTGTTACCGCTTAACACCAAAACGTTAAAATGGCATGCTGGCTTTTAGGACATTTGGAACTGAAAAATAGCATTTCTTTCCACATCCCTTGTGAATGAATGCTCTTCCTTTCCTGCAGGTCCCTGTTTATCTGGTTCTTTAACACATCCAACTTTCTTAATGCACAGCATGGCTATACCTCCTTCACGGAGGAGCGTTTTACTGAAACTCATCTTGACAAACACAGCAATCATCTAACATTGTGCAAAGGACTTAGCAACTACTTTATTAAGAAGGAGAAAAAATTCTTGGAGAGAGAGAGACACACACACAAGATGCAGCCAGAGAAGAAAACACAGTTTATAAAATCGGGTGTTGACTGAGCTATGTAAGAAGGTGCAGTGAATATGCCAAGATTACATACACTCTAAAGTCAGAGGCACTGCCCTTCCACCATTATCTCATATGTACATAAAACATACATAATGCAGAGGTCAAATGCTTTTTTATGCAGGATATCCAACTTTTTTGAGCTAGACTGGTCAGACATCCCTGTCATATGTCTTATTTTAGAGATGTGGTATAACCTTCCTGCCTGGCATTATGTAATATCCCCTTCCTTACAAGCATTCCGAGAATTCCTGGGGAATCATCCCCTCCTGCCTGCAATTCCACGCAGGAAAATAAGACATGACTTCACTGGGGCCACCATGGGGCCTCACTTCAGCATGACACACAGTTTCCAGGGTAATCAAGTGAAACAGACTGCTGTTTCACCCAAGGAATAAATCCCTTGCTCAAGAGTGGAGAAGAACAGGTATCTAGATGCTGCACTCTCTCCATTGGCATAGACAGAGCATACACTTCTAGATAGCTAAAGACAGTTGAGATTAATTCCACCCAAAATGACCTGATCACTGTCAAGATTAGTGAAAAAATGCACTTAAAAACCAAGCTGGTTTTGATTTGCGTAGCAAACACCTTCCTGTGGATTATGTTGCCTATGGTCCTTTAGACTCAGCGACTCCAGATTTGCCTAGATCTACCTAGTCTCTTACTGTAGTAACACATACAGTAAACATGCTGTAGAAATAACAGAAGATAAAAGCCATTTCTAGTCTTTGAATGAACTCTGAGAAGGGTTTATTAACAAGTTATGTACTGGGTAACCCTCATTATATTGTCAGAAGTTCAGCCTACCGTTAAGATCAGATAAACCCAGCGTTTTGCTAAGCAGCCTTTATCATTTGCTGCAGCACTCCAGTAGAAGAATGTCTTACTCAGATACTGTTATTTTTCTAGGCTGTCTTTTTAAACGATGTATGAGATACTCATCAAAGGAACAAATCTTTCTACAGATGTATAGTTTGTTCTTCCCACCTACTAGGAATGCACCTGGTTTCACAAAAAAAAAAAAAAAAAAAAAAAAGTATTTTTGCAGTACTGTTTTCAATGTAAACAGTGTTTTACGTGCTTCAAGGCAGACCCTAGCACTATCATAAATATATCTCTGCCAGTAAATTCTGAGAGTATGCTCTGAAATATTAGCTACAAAATTCTTCTTTTTGCCACATATGTTTCCTATTTTTCTTCGTAATTTCTGGTGTTGCAGATTCTTGTTGGTGTAAACTGGCATAGTTCCCCTGATATTAATGAAAGTACAAAAATACATGTGGCAGTTTAAGACCTGGATAATGGTAATCTAAAACTAAGTTGAATGATGCACTCTGGACTATTCTCCAGAGCAGAATCCTGCAAGAATACGGAATAGTGTACATCTGTGATCAGAGTAGAAAGCTGGATGTCAAAAAGAATACGTTCTGTCACCAGACAGCTGTGTAAATATAACTCATCTTCATTTTATTCCCTGTGAAACAATGACTGTAGTTTCACCAAGGTCAGAAAGAGAGTCACTAGCATACCCAGCAATAATATTATTAATTACTATACTTTGCCTTAGGTATCTTGAAAGGCTTCATTCAGTAAGCCTTTAAAGTATCTTCAGAGCCACAGTGGAAAGGAGCTATTAACAGTGCAGTTTGTTATTATAAATAGGTCTTTTCCATCTCTAAGTTTTGATCTCGGTGATCTTATAAATGAACTATGGAAAAAGTGGCAGCTGTTATCTTGACAGATGGGTCTTAGGCATTGCTCTGCTGGACATTAGACAGTCGTCTCTCTGGAGAACAATAGGAATTTCCAAGTGCCTGTATCTATTTTCATCTACTTAACAAGCCACTCATGTCTTGGACTAGTGAAGGGAAGAAGCAAGGAGAATACAAAATAAATGTTTTAGGGGAAACTCTTCAAAGAAAGGGGTGAGAATCAGATGAGCATCATCTATTAGTGACTTCCCCCTTGAGGTTTACTGAAGTGACAGAAAAAGAATCAGAACTTTCTTATGCAGGCAATGGAGACAAACAAGCACTTCCAGAAGGTGAGACACAGAAAGCGTCTGCACTGAGTAACTTGCAGTCTACCGGCAACTAGCAGGACACAATAAATACAAGGATGCACCTCACTTTTCAGCTCTTCCTAGAATTTAGCATCATCATCCATTTTAGTTGTAGAGCTTTGAAGCCAATTTTAGAGCACAGGCACAAGCCTGAGAAAGGTTCATTCTTTTTCAAGAGTGGCTGGCAGAGGGGGTGCTGCTGCCCACCTTTTCTGTCATGCACACCTGCCAAGAGCACCATCAATTCAACTCCACCTCAAGCCTGAATTTAAAACCCTGTCCTTCACCTTTTCTGATGGTGTTCTCATCATCGGTCAACCAAACACTCAATAGAATCACCACTGATGCTCTCCCCTTGAAGCTGTGTGGGAGCTGGAAATGGAGAAGGAAGTTAGGAGAAAACTAAGCAAGCAGTAATTAGGGAGGTCAGCAGGATGGGCAGAGACCTGAACCCCAATCCTTTCTCCCAGGACTTGTTAGATCAGTTGTGCCTGATGTTGCATAGGGTTTGTCCCTACACTGCTCTCGCTGCCTTTAGCAGGAGCTTGAGGATGGACTGCACAAACCGTAAAAGCAAAAGTATTTTCACACTCAGGACTGCTGCAAGCGAAAGACATTGTAAATGACACCAGTTTACATACTACAGATAGAAATAGTAGCCAGTCCATAGACACAAATGACAAGGATCAACATTACCAAAAATACATCAATAGCACAACAGAGTGGAAAACAACACAAGTTGAGAATGGACTGAACAGTGAAGCATTTAATAAACAAATGTATTATTACACCAGCAATGAAAAGCCAGATGATTATAGACTCTACAGCAAAATGTGTAACGTTATCATCTGTACAAGCAAAGACAGAGATGGTGAATATATTGCATAACTCAGAGGAATTGCTGTAGCCCAGACAGCTCTCTACCACAGGTCATGCTATCTTTTATCATCTCAGTAAGTGTAACTGAAAAAGTAGCAGCCTATATGAGTAACTTACTATAAGAAGTTGGTAGACATCTATTCCTAACAATCAAATGGCAAAAAACATACAAATCACATTATTTTCTGCAGAAAAATAATGGATGTCATTTTTATCCAAAACTCCAAAGAAAATGCAACTGTGGGTCAAATGGAATGAAACATTTTGCCTTAAAAAATAATTTTTTTTTAAAAAAGCCTTATGTTCACCAGAAGTGTTTCATTCTAGTGGAAACACATTGCTATTGCTTTGTTTTCAGATTACTAATATGAACTATTTAAATTCAGCTTTGATGAGGTCTAGAGAGTTCTTGAATATCGCCACCTTTCCAATTATTTAACACCAAGTATTGTTTAGCTACATCCAAGCCAAAAGACCCTGGAACTATTAAGGAGAAAACATAAAAGGAAAAGAGAAAATTTAAAACTCGTAAGGAGCATGCTGAAGGGGATGCAGAACAGATAAAATTCAAGTATCCAGACAGCCAAACCAGTCAAAAGAAAGGCAGAACTGACCTAAAATTTGGATCAAGGAAGCTGAGATGTATGTGAGAAGATACAGTTATGTAGTCTAAAATAGCCATATGCCCAGACACTCAGAGGTATTCTAAATCACTTTTAAAAATAACTGAACAGATCTTCTCTGACCAGGTAACACGGCTTACTCTGTAATCCATAATATGCAATGTTATGGAACATGTAAAAGGTCAACTCATTTAGGCTGCTGCTTCCATTTTCCCATTTTGCACAGCAAAGAAAAAGGTTTGTGGGAGTTACTTTATCACAGTTTTCTGTACCATGTTAATGCTTAAACATGTGTCTGCAGATTTACCGGCTGCCTGCATAAAGAGTTTCAGTGATCCCACTCGCAAGGGCAGCAACCACCCAAGCTACTGAGTTTTTGGAAATTATTCATCAGAACTGTAAATATTCTGGCTGTTCATGTTATCAAAGAGTTGCCAAGAAAAAAGGGGAAATTAAATGAAAAATTACATAAAACCAATGAACTTAAGTAATCTAAGTTTCAAATAAATTTTAAAAACCCTGCTGATTCAACTTAAAACTGACATGGGTACAAATCTCTTTCCTGGGAAAACAAGTTTATTTGTGGCTTTTTCAAGAAAAAGGATGCAGAGAATTTAAATTTCTTGGTATATCTATTCTGTGTTCCCTAACACAATGGAGTATCTGCGAGCTTCTGCCTGCTCACATGACCAAAGATCACTAAGGACACTGCCAGGCATGCTTAAGCCATAACTCTATTTTAACAGGAACTAACCACATGAAAGCATGTTCTGTATCTCATTTCACATCTCACGTGTTCTGCACAGTCTGTAGGCTCAGGCAGTATCCTAGAGACACAGAGCACCATATAGCCCATTCCTATTTTGTCTATTATAAGCATCCACCTAGCACAATAAATATAATTGTGTAATAAAACCACTATTTTCACCAAATCCACCTAAATTTTTTGGGCATCGTTTTTATGGGTTTCAACTTGCTAATCTTCCCTGAAGACAGGACACTGATTCATGAGAACTCTCCCACCACCAGTACTTGGTCTTTACCCAGATGAAGACTTCTGCTGCATGTCTATGACCTTGGCTAAGGCTCTAAATAAACCCATGCTTTATAGCCTAGGATGTGCTCTCAAATGATGGCTTTCAAGTGTTTTGGGTCTTTCTTTGATACCAGAGTCTCTGCCAAGACCATTCATCGGCTGTATTTTCTTGTTGATAAGCCGAGAAGCTCAGCTGAGTTTTGGTTTTGCTTTTTTTGCATCAGTGGTTCCTCTCTCTTGTAGCCATCATAGCACGATGAGGTTGCTCAGGCACTACCTGTGGCTCTCCCTGACCTCCGGCACTGCAATGATACCATGCAAGCTATGTCTCTGCTGCCTTGCACAGCTACCTCACTTTTCCATCCCATCCTGTAAGTTAGGGAAAGCTCCATTTCTGCTGCAAGCAAGGTTTTCAATTCTGAGAATGCTCAGTGGAGAACTTCCTGTCAGGCAGGTTGTGACATGTAATTAGGACTTCTGTTTCTGAGCTGCCCCTGTCCTACCATACAGGTTTCACAGATGGAGCGCAAGACCACTACTCCCTGCAGGCCAGGAATATTAGCCTCTTCTCTGCCTTCAGTAAAGTGTGGTCACTAATGGACACATACCTGACCTTATGTATAGGGCACTGCTGCTTGCACCACATCCTGAGTGTCAGTCAGCCTGGATGCTGGGTGAAGGACGGACATCTAAAGCTGTATTATTTGCTGGATCAAAAGTCTAAGCCAGCCGTAACAATTATAGAATTCAATTCTTGATCTATGCATATTTCTGTATTTTTTGTGTGGTTTGCCTTTTTAAGTCAAAACATCATCTGCCTAGCTTGTGCAGTGTGTCCCAGCGTTTACCTTCTAGCAACAAGGTATGGAACTTTACTTTTTCACTTGCTGTTCGCGGCCTTCTTAGACAGGCAGTCACACATTTCAAAGCCCAGTATGGTTGGTATTTAGCAGCCAATTAGCTAGGAAAAAAACCCACATATAAATTTTTGCACAGCTTGCAAATGAACCAGTGAGCCCTTCTGTGATCTGCCCTTAGTGCTAAGGTGGCTTCTGTAACATGAACAGCCTTTTCTGCAAAGATCTGAACACCTGACTCTGGAGATTATGACACTGGACTTCTAGACAGCAAATCTCAAATTAACATTTTGCTGAACAGTTCCAGAAATACATCTTTCATCAGTGCTTTCCCAAGGGTTTAAAAGAAAGTAGTGTGATATAAAAAACCAAATGATTTATAAACCAGCTGCATTTGGATTGCAACATTGCATTAAGCAGCGAAGTTATTTTTGTAGAAAATATAACAGCCTGCCTCTGTTTAGGTGTAGTATTTTTTCTATTTCTGTTACACCAGGTTATGTGGATAATAGGCACAGTGCACCCTGCAAGGAGCCAGAACTCAGTGTTTAGTTGTGTCTGTTTCAATGGAACTGCTTTATAGGACCATGAAACCTAAATACTGGTGCATTGCAGATTGTCATTTTTAGCTGCTGCAATACCACTTCTTGTTTTGGTGCCTACTGCCAGATGACATCATCTTGTAGCAACTTTTTCAGTGGAGCAGCCAAAGCTGCTTCTCCCAGGGTATTGTCGACTGGAAATCCAACAAAATCATTGTAAATTATTATTATTAGTCTTTCTGCTGCAAGTAAGAGTTGAAGGATGGGAAGGAAGAGGAAATTATAGAATCCTATCAGCAAGGAAGATCACAGACAGCCCTGGGAAAGGCAGTGATGGAGATACTGCTGGAGTACAGTCTAAAGGTGGATCATATCTACACCCAATAAACACATAAGCAATATCAATTCTTCAGAACTGCTGCATGAATGGATACATACGATTCTATTTTCTCACATGAGCTTGAGCTCTGTGTCAGGTTCTCTATCTGGCAATCTAATAATGGCTAGAGGTAAAGCTCTAGCAGTGAAAAAAGACAACAGAAAGGACTTGTTTGCAATGCTGCAAGGATGATTTCTGCTACAGATGCTTCACAGGCTAAGAGCATGACATCAGGCTGCCATGTAACATGGACTGCAGGTCCAGCCTGCATGTCTGAATATAATTGTCTTGGCCTCTATGTCAAGTTTGAATTTTAGAGATGCACTGTGCATGTTCAAATCAAATACCAAACTTCTGGGCAAGCTCCAAGACCTGTGCTCACTCTTGGTATTGCTTAATAAAAGAGGGAAGGCCAATTTAAACTACAGAATTCTGACATTTTTTTCAGATGATCTAATGCTTTGCACAGCCATAAAGATGATACGGATTTTCACTCATGACATGAAGTTGATAGTGAGCATTTCGAGCCACGGCATAACGCATGTTTTTACTCTAAGGCAGACAGACATTGTTTCAGTGACTGGGAGAACGTGTTATCTGATCCCTAACTTGTTTAACAGCCCATAGAATGTTTTTAGGCTGGTGCCCAGATACTATCTTTACTTCTATGTTTGTGGTGACAGTGCTACCAGACTAAGTGCACTGGGCCATGTCTCAGTTTGGTCGCTTACATCTCAATCATTTAAGCTCTCAGAAGAGAATGAAAATCAGTGTCACCTGTATTTTTAAGGTTACAAGACTGTCTAACCCTTGTTCTGATCTCATTCAGAGCAACTACAACATCCTGCTTGTTCTGCTAAAGTGTTACAGAATGCAAAGCAGGAGCGCTACCTTTTTATCTGCTTCAGAAGCCTTCATGGAGATTAGGAAGTGTTGCTCTGATCTCTCCCACCTTGCTATCTGGACACAGAAGTTCTATGCCACCTTGCTATCTGGACACAAAAGGTCAGATTTTAAGCTGGAGTAAATCAGTTGAACTTCAAAAAGGTCAACAGAGCAACACTAGCTTGTCCCAGCCAAGGAGAAATTCTCACTGAGCCACTCCACAGATACGAGACTTAGGATAGAGGGTTTTTCCCACCACACATTCTCCTGAAACTGTTTTCTACCCTCCTACACAGTTTCCCTAGCTCCCTAAATATTGTGTTCAATTTCTTGCAGGTTGTTTTTTGGTTGGTTGGTTGGTTGGTTGATTGGTTTGGGGTGGGTTTTTTTGGTTGTTTTTTTTTCCCCCCCTTACTCACTGTATTTTTAAAGACAAGTTGCTTTCCTGGAAGCCAGAAAATTAACATGTCCTAATCCTTGCACCACAAATATTTTCTAACATGGAATTACTCTGCTGGACCCAGCACTGAAAAACCTTGGTGGGATTACAAGAGAGAGAATAAGAATATTTACCCACAACTTCTTATTCTTAACAGTAATAAACAGTACACCTGGATCCAAACTCTTCTTTTGTCCTTGCATCAAGAGCCTTCTGAGAGGGTAGGAAGGAGAACAGATATAGGCTCTCTCAGTGTCCTTGCATATTCACTTTGAAAGGACCAGAATTTAAGAGGTCTTTGTGGTTTAATTTGTGTGAAGAGAAAAAAAAAAAAAAAAAACACCACCTGTGTATGAGACGTGAAAATACTTAGGTTCCAACACTTTTTACTGCAAAAGCAGAACAACTGATGGTTGTACCAGTTGGAGCTGCAAGAATAAAGGAGAACTTTGTACAAAACTCCCACCACAGACATGAAAACTAGCATGTTGTCTGCACAGAACAAAATGAATAGGCTTCGTTACCTTAAGAAAACAATAGCTTTTTTTTTTTCTTTTGTTCACACAAATTCAAAGCAAACAGCTTGCTTTAGTTTGGCTGGTTTTGCCACATTGGTGTGCCTTTGCTAAAAATAGGCAAATCAGACCAGAGCTCCCTACTCAAGTTTGACTCTATATTAATAGAAATATGCATGACCCTGAGACACTCTTACATTAAACTGCCTGCGTCAGGGCAGACTCCCTGACTCATCCAAATTGCATTTCTCATTTTGGGTAACTTGTGGCATAGATGTCACTGGAGGGGCAGTAAGCGATACTTGTATTAACACCTTCATTTTTGGAAATTCAGTGTGCCTGCTACAGACAGCTAGAGGAAGAAAGGCAAAAAATAAATAAACTAAACTCTGGCTTGCTTAGAGAGACAGCAATCTTTCCCTATGAGTGGGGAAAGAGCCAAGGAACCAATTAGATAGTACAAAAGGAAGAAAACCCCCCCCTCTCTATCCTGCTGTTTACTTGCACCAGCACATGATATTAAATGCATATGCCTCGGGGGAAGTGCCAACCTACTCCCAGGAAATTCCGGCCCATCTTGAAGAGAATTATCATTTAGTACTGAAAAATAAGAATTAGCAGGGGCAGTAAGAGGCTCAGATGATCAGGTTTAACTTTCAGTGGCCCAAAGCCAAATATGCAAGCAAAGGCTTAAGAGAACTTGTCTTCTGATGCCTCTGTGCCAACAATAGATGCGGACAGGACAAATATTTACAGACCTAAAGCAGAGAGAGACTAAGTGGGGGGAACCAGACTCTGCCTGAAGTGCTTATTATAACGATTAGCTTGTGGCAGCTTTACGGCCCTGAAGTGACTGCCTCCCGCAGCCGCAGACAGGCTGGAATGACTTAACGACCGTGCCGCCAGCACAAGGCATCTTTTCACACGCACTGTACCACACCATCCTCCCTTTCCCTGGGGCTGTATTGATAGCATGTAGTCATACTGTACATACGGCAGTATAACCACCTCTCTCTGAAGTGAGCACAGGCAAGACTGCCAGTGGGCTAAAACACATTCAAAACAAACAAAATGATCTTGGAGACCTGGAGGAGCTGTTGATTTGTGCTCCATGCCCTGAATGCTCTCTTTCTCTCTAAGCATCTCTCTGAGGCCACCTCCTTCTGTAAGTGTCTCTCCTCAGCACCCAAATGTGTCCTAACATTACAGAAAAATCAGTTATTGAATGATTTGGCTGAGAAATGTCTCTTACTTCATTTACCTTCGAAAATAGAAAGTAAATGTAATAGTAATATATATGTGTGTATCTGACTGTGTTCCTTCCTCCTCTGTTCTTTGTTGTTCATCTTCCTTAGCTGTCTGGGAATAAGAGTTTCTCTTAATTTGTTTTTTGCACAGTTAAGCACAATGGAGCTCTTCAATGATGCTACGACACAAACATAATCAAATTGTCTTTCCTCTGTTCCTGGAAACAAGGACAATGCTATAAAAAAAATAATGGTGGGCACATCTATAGGGGGGGAGCAGAAGGTGTTTGAGAGCAGAACTCAGTTCAAAAGCACCTGCATTGAAAGCAACCGAAGGATCATTAAAACGGTGGTTTAGTTGTGATAACTAGCTAGCTCATTCCTTACTTTTCCAGAGCTGAACTTCTCACTCCACCCTTAAAATCGCCAAAATTTGATTTGAAGATCTCCTCAGCTTTGCCTTCCTGAGTATTTATATCTGAAGCCCAAGAACTGTCACTGATTGATCACTGCAGGATACATCTTAAGCAAAAAGGGCCTTGAAATGAATAGCCACATCCTGTAGCATCTGATTACAGGGGTTTAATTGCATTATTTTCAACCATTTAAAAAGCAATTATTCCCCTTCTTCCTACACACCCATGTTTACTAGAATAACTGGAAACAGAGTCAAAGATGCATGGAAAAATACAGAAATTTTCTGAAAAAGCAGTTACATAATAAAGAATTAAACACGTCTCTTCAGCAGGAGGTTAAATAACGAAACGTCTTCTGTTTCTCAGTCACCTTGAGCTCTAATACAGGAGTCTTGATGTTCAATGCATGCTGGGGTGTACAAAATTTTCTATTTACCTTTTCTCCTAAGAAAAAAAATATCAATAATGTAATCCCACAAACGTTGCAAACTGCAGCAACATGGAGCCTTCAAGTGGCAGAGAAACATTCTTCCTATCCAGCCCTAAGGAGACCCAAATCAAATACAAACCTCTGCTCTCACAGATAAGACTCTGTTTACCTAGTGTGACTCTCGCATTAAGTTGCAGACTACCAGAAGGCAACTCCTATGCAGGGCCCATTAAATTCCTTGCTTTCTCTCCCTTTGGCCCCTACCTGCAGGAAGTTAGATAGGCACGTTCTGACCACCTGCAGAAGCTAAATCAAACACTGGACATTCTTGTCATCAGGCTCTCAGTCTGCCTAAAGTAAGAGTAAGTAAAAGAAGTGATAAACTGCCCAGCGAGGCCAGTAGCAAGCTCTGTGGTTGGTTCCAGAGCCACGCTCAGATTTGCAAGTCAAGCGAACGCACCAATACGCGGCCTGGGTGCTACTCTGTGAGCATTTTATGTGGTGCCGTCAGGACGCAGCTCCCAAATGCTGCATGTGTGTGTGGCATTGCTACTGCCAAGACAAGCTTAATCATTCTCAGTCTAATCTCAAAACTTTTAATTCTTTTCCTTCTGTTTTGAGCTCTTTTCTATTCCCCAGTCACAAATCTCTAAGCCGGAGCTGACCTGTCTGATCCCAGCTGGGGTCTGAGCCAACATGGATTATCACCAGTGGAGAGCTACAAAATCATGGCTGGGGCATGTCGAGGTCATAGATGTTTCCTCAGCTGAAATTGCTCTCTCTTTCTCACCCCTGAGTAGCCACGTATCTCCAACCTAACTTTCCAGCTTAAGAGAGCAGGCTATCTGTGCTCTGAGACTGTGGGTATTGCATGCCGGGGTCATCCAAAGGCTGCCCTCCGGATCAGACCTACTCCATATTCAGACAGCGAAACTACAAGCGCAACCCCATGCACAGCCCAAGGGACTCTTATGTCTAAGCCTGTCTGGCAGTTTACTATTCTGCCAGGCACCTTAGCACACCCGCATGGGCAGGCTGTAGATGCCTGCAGGGCAAGCCTCTGATCAGAAGCTGTGGCTCACACAAGAGTCCTGCTCCCAGCCCTTGTCAGCTGTAATGTAGACACGGCCTGGGGTGGTGTTCAAGACCAAGAACGTGCTCGCCTCCAACACAGCAGATCCTCTCAAGCTAGAGGCTGAACATGCCACATCTCCTAAGCCGGTGAACCACACAGATATACATAATAGAAGGCAGTCAAAATCTTTATTAAATAAACTCGTCAGTACTTAAAATTGCAAGCCAAATGCAAATGAAGACTGTAAACCAATCTTCATTTAATGGGGCCAGAACTGTGTAATACTCCCCAGAAAAAGTCAAGAAACAATTGGTGCCCGCTACTCAGCGGTACACACTATCTTCTTTTAACTGCAAATGTATACAAAATGCAGTATGTATTAACCACATTAAAAATGTCACACCTACTAGGACAGAAGAATGTAATATCTGGTTACATTTTATATCCTACAAAAATGTTGGTTGAAGATACAAGTTTTTCTTAATACTTCTGCAGTGCTCACATCATACATATCAGCACACCCATGCCAGAAAACAAAATGCTAGCTATAAACGGCACAGTTTTTGCATGCAAAAAAACAGCATAAAACACAGATATTTGAAGATAATTAGGTGCCTAAAGATGCACTAGTCATACTGTGGACATTCTGAATGCACCTGGGCATCTAACTCCTTCGATTTCAATGAGATTATTTTAGAAACTTGTCAACTCTAAACATTTTCTTAAGCCTTCCCTGGACATAAGGTGTAACTATCACAAGGTTACAGCAATTACCATCACTTCAAAGCCTAAACATCTTATTTAAAATTTCAACTTCCTAAGCTGCAATGCTGTGTGAAAACATGTATAACATCACCTGAAAAATCCCAATTCTTAAAATTGAGGAAATCGACAGGTGAGAACATTACAACATTTATCATGTCCATACAGTACAAGACACGTATTTTTATTACCTAGTATAAAGGACACACACTGCATCGCAGCAGGCAGCCATAATTCTGATTTGATGATACTGAAAGTATTATTCTTCTCAAGTTTGGTGCATAGATATTTTAAGATATAGTGGAAAATATCAGTCAGTATGTGTATTAAGGCATTTGTAATTATTCATGCTTCCATTTTGAAGGAGTATTCACAAATACTAATTCTGAGTCAGCTTTGACCTGGCAATTCCCATAGAACAGACTGAGATCCTACTTGGCTGAACTTGCTCACAAGGCACATCCGTCATTTTAAATCTAAGTTTATTTCTGCCCTTGTCAACCTGCTATCTCATTATCTCACTATTTACTGACAAAAGAAATGATGAATCATGAACATTGAGGTACAGAGAACCAACTACACTCAATAAAATTAACCTCATTATGTCAGCTGTGCGTAGCATGATGAAACCCTCCGGTGGGACCTCTAGGGGTTACTGTAACACAAGTAAAGAACAGTTGCATTGTACTGAAAATAATGATGAATACAAACTTCAAGAATAAAATTCATACCATGACTGGTGGCACAGCAAAATCAGGGCTACAGGTGGCTTTACATTTCAGAGATTGCTGTGCGACATTAAGAGAGAAGGTAACTTTAACGTCTTTTACAAAGGGTTTTGTTGTGTATTTGGTTTGATCACCAAGTCTAGAAAATACACAAAGTAGGTATCATTTTCTACTTAAAGCAAACCTATTATAAAATCAAGTAGAAGGTCTTATACCCAAACCATCTATGGGATAAGGCTGTATTTTACCAAAATATAGGCTGCGAGGCTACCCATGCCTCTGTCTTTTCTTGTAACGTCTATGACACAGGCCTATGCTGGAAAAGACCGGTGGGTTCTCAGTATCATCCTGCACAGACCGTGCCGCTCACCACCTGTGCTGTGTGAGGCCACGCAGGCAACCCCAGGCTCCCGCTGTGCCTGCACAGCACCCAGACACCTCTGCCTGCACTCTTCAGTGTAGTCAACCCACAGGTCCTCTGGTAGCCCCAGGATTTGTTCCCAAACCACCTCCAGTGTTAGCTAGACTTTAAAATCAAGGTGAACATCTGTGCTAGGTACGCATCATATTTTTAGATGGGATCATTTTATTTTACAGTCACTCTCCAGGGAATTTTTCCATGTTCTTTCCAGTGTGGCTATTTTTTATTTTTACCATACGCAGATGTCCTTGAGGTATGCTTAAAGCACAAACTGTGAATGCTGTTTGCCAGCGTAGGGTTTTCCTGTAACACGATACAGTTCTGATGCGCGTGTGACATCCAGAACTGCACAACTGCGCACCCCATGAGTGGGAGCATGCAGCAGAACGAGAGTCAGGCAGTCCTGCTGCAAAACAGGGCAGAGTGAAGGTGGGACAGGGCTTTGAATGGCCAGCATCATTAGCTCCTGAAAATACCTGCTGCAGGAACATGCTTTGCCTGTACTAAATTGATAAGGCAGAGTTTTCCAGAATGCTCAGTCAAATAAAGTTTTAAGAGAAAAACAAAGTCATGGGATGTCAATTAAATGAGACTGCAAGGTGGTTTTTGCAAACAGCATTTGTTCCCCTGAACAGTGTGCTGGCTTGTCAATCTTCCTGAGCTGCAAGTATTTCTGTGCATTGCAGATCACGATGGAAAGCCTTCCTTCTCATAAATACTGCTTGTCTTCTGCTAGGGTTTTCTAATACTCACCCATTTTTACAGAAAAAGCCATCACAGCTCTCTGCTCAGATGCACAGCACTGATCAAAGGTTTCTGCCCAGTAATCCTCACATCAAAGATATACACTGAAGTCAAATACCCATCTGTTTCAATGCAACTATTTTGTTTTTCATCTACAACAAGCACTTTCTAATAAATATCATATCAACCAAAGTGGTGTAAAAACATCATTAAGGCCTCTGGCTAAGCATGGAAAATGACTTTGAGTGAAATGTGATATTACATTCCGTAACTGATTAGTCATTTTGTTAATCACCCTTTAATATGCTCAGTTACTTTTTAGAGAAGTGACCAATTCTAAGGACGCCCAATGCAAGTTGGTAATCAGAATGCAAGTGGATCTAAATCTGTACCAGCTCATTTTTCACAATATGGAGCATCTCCTGCAAAATGGTGACTGTCCTCTGATGTCAGTGCATTCCACCTGTGGCAGAGCATTTATTTGACCACCAGAAAACCCAAAAGTTGAAAAAGCAGGTAACATTTCAATTGACAGCATTTTGAAGTTGTCATCCCTATATACACAGGAAAACATATTAAAGACACTGACGCACAAAAAATTAAATGCAAAAGAAGAGAAATAACCAACATGATTAAACCTAAGGAAGCAAATGAGTTCAAGTTCAAATGCTGCTATGTGGGGAAGCCAGACTAATTGCCAGCCCAGCCCTAAAAGCTACGAATCTAGGAAAGATCTGAAGCCCCTAGGACTAATCTACATGAGGAAAAGACCACTGAACAAGAATGCAACTAAAGCTTCCAAAATACACGACTAACCTATTAATTAATGCACCTCTATGCCAGAAGTGATCCTTGCAATCTCTTCATCTGAGTTCCTACTTTAATGCAGGCTGTAGGATTTTCTCTAAATAATTCCTGTTTGAATTAGAGCTGATTTAAAGATTTCTTGGGACAATGAACTGACTGCAATTATTGATTGGTGTTCACTTATAAATTAGTATTGCCAGTTCAAATGTATTCTTTATCTTAAGGGGAACTTGTAAAACTTTGCTTTCCAGCTACTCTATCTTAATGTATCTTGGGGAACTAACAGAACAATTCAGTTGTCCTATCAATTTTTTGTTCCCCATGTAAGTAGCAAACCATCCCTTAACCTCTGCTGAATAAATTAAGTATTTTATGTTCAGGAAGGTTTCCCAGCATTTCTACCACCCCCATGTCTCTTTCCAGCACTGTAAAATACAAACCAGCACACTGTTTTTGAAACAGCCATAGTAGTGAGGCCTCTGGACCTCCTCCCTTTTCCTACATGCTCCTGTTTATTATATTCAGATTGCAGTCAGCTTTTTGGGTAAAGACTAAACAACAGCTCCGGAGCTTGTGTTCAGTTGATAATCAACCACCACTCCTCAAGTCATTTTCAAAGTCGCTGCTTTGCATGACAAAGATCTCTTATCTGTAAGCACAGACTTCGTTCTTTGTTCTTCCACCTACCACTTCATAAAGGGTTTTATAGAAACTGAAATGCATTATTGACTTGTGACCATTTTACATAGTGATCCCTATTACTCTCTGTCAATAACCTATGGGATGAGATCCTTTATTTAGGATATATTTGTTAAATTTTATCACCTTGATATCTTTCTCCACTGATAGAAGTGGGGCTAACACCAGTCCATTTTCAGGCCTCCTGGAAAGTCCTCTACTCACAAAGTCAATTTCATATCCACTGGCATGTTTATTTTGTACCTTTTTTAGTTTCTTATTCAAAGTATCATTTAATTACTTGCATATCATGATGGAAATCCTTACGATCCTCTGGAAGCATTGTCCAGTCATCTGTATACCTACTTCTGGAGATGCCAGCTTGACAACTTTGCTATCCATAACCCCAAAATTGCCTGTTGGTGTTTAAAAGGCATTTGGACAAGGCCCTTAACAACATGCTTTAACTTTTGGTCAGCCCTCAACTTAACTTTGGTCGGGCAGTTGGACTAGATGATCCACTGCAGGTCTCTTTCAACTGACATAACCTATTCTATTTCTATTCTATCGAATCCTAAATCAGAATTTTCCCACTATTATTGATCAAAAACACAGATAAAAAAGACTGGCTGAACGAGGTACAATATAATAAACTTCAGAACTCCAATACTGAGTAAAAACAAGAATTGGAATTTACTTTAAAATGTTTTGAATACTAAGAAATCTCCACTCACTTTGACTTGAATTTTTTAACATTCTGATCTAAGATCTTTATACTTCAACGGTACACACACACACACATACACACCTGTACTAGAGACGCCTTACTCAAATAAATCCATGAGCAGGAAAACAAATTGTAAAAATCCACACTAATCCACCTTAAATATATAAATGCTGATGTATTTAAACTAAAGCAATATTCTGTTGTATAGGATACACACCACAGTTAAAAATACTGGGTATGCCGATTTAATTTTTTTCTAAGTTGTCTCCTCAGCTCTTCGGCAAACAGCGGTTAGAAGACCATGCATGAGTTGTGGCTTCTGACTACAAAACGGTCCTAAGTATCCCTCTCATATGTAGGGCCAGTCATCAACTCCATCCTCACTCAGCTCAGCCAAAAGAAGCATTTCTAAATTAGCAAACACTGCTTCGTGAGGAGCAGTAAAAGAAAGGTTCAGCAAAACAGTTTCTTGACTCTTAAATCCAAGAGCCATGAATCTTTTGTGGGGGGAAAAAAGTAGGCAGATCATCTTGCGCAGCATTGCCACTAATTCAAGGTAAGGTGGGAGTCTTTAAATACTTCACCCTGGTAGGGCTTCTCACATTCAAATTGTTACTGTTCCTTCATCAGGAACAAATGCAGTTCCAATGAATCCTACTCAGTGACAGGTTTATGCAAGTCAAATTCAGAAGTTACCTTGGCTAGTGACATTGATTTATTTTCTGATAAGGAGCTAATTATAAAGACTTGAAATTTGCAATCACTCAGTAGAAGGGCAACAATACTTCCTTTAAACAAATTAATAACAATAATTCTTCCTCCGTGTATAAACACCTTGTCTGCCTATTCAAGGTAAACTGCTCTCACTGTGAACTATAATCTCAACCCCAAAATCATTGTCCACCTACTCACCAAACAACTGTGCACCAGAAATGTGCTTTAGTCTAGAGATTCAAGTAGGACTGGTTTTGTCTTCTTTTTTGGGGGGAAAAGAAGTCAAACAAATTTATTCTGAGATCACTTATATAAACAAATAACAGCACCACTAAATAGTCCCCACCACAGCAGCATTAAATATACGAAGCACGCTAAAAAGAGAAATTTGACCCAGTGCATTATTGCAATAGGGAGACTGAGAGCATGCTGTGGGAGGGTCCCCAAACTGTACACTATGGGGAAGTCTGACAGGTCAGAAATGTGAAAAGGAAACAGAAATAAATATTCCCCCTTATTCCCACAGGCAAGTCTTCTCTCTTCACTACAACGACCTTAGTGCCTTGGTCCCCCATATCACTGCAAAATTCTGGACCTGCGGCAGTGCTGAATTACAAGCACTGCTGCTGCTTTTTCCATCACCCTGCATTTCCATCCTGTTGTCCTTCACAATCACTTCTTCCCTCCTTCCCCAACTCGTTTTTCATTCACATCAGATTTTCAGCCCAGTGGAGCCACAGCAACATTTCTATGCCCAGGATGGAGCAGTGCAAAGGCAGGAGAAAATAGCTGAGGAAGTTCCTGCATCCCTGTTCCAGCTCTACCTATTCATGTTGCAGCACCTTTGGTACCTATGATGCACAAGTTATGCTGCAGAACAAGCAACATTTTCAAATGCAGGCTGCACTCACACGTTCTTGTGGATGTGTTAAAACTCTTCACTGCTTCATCCTCTGAGGATGCAATCAGAAAAAAGTCTGATCACTTAATGTACTCCTAGAACATGCTTAAAAGCTGCATGATGAGTAACACTGTAAACTGTAATGAAACTTGCACAATTAAACAGACTAGAAAATTCTTCTAAGAGTCTATTACAACTTGTACTGAAGCAAAACTAGAAGAAGGCTGGTCTTACACGGAGTAAGAGAGTAACAGGAAGGTGCAGTGAAAGGGCACATTAGGGACATTCATTCATTCATTCGTGGTGCTGCCAGACAATGTCCGGTTTCTCTCGGATGGCAGGATCCTTGACATCAAATCCAGAGAACACTTCACATTTGTCTGGCTTTTATCAGATGACACTCTCTTCGCCTGTATTGTGCATCAGTTTCTCAAGGGAAAAAGAAGAGCTAAGATAACTATTGACCTAGTACCCCCCACTTTTTCAACACAGCTACTTGTCCACAAAACGTACAGAGGTGTCCAAAATCTAAAGTAAGTGTGGTAAGCACTGAAGACTGGGAGCCATTCTTATCTTGCTGCTCCCTACAAACACAACGGCTAACCACGTCCCTGACTGCCTAATACAGCTGTCATCATTTAAATGCTTTGTACTCTATAAAAGGGCCAGTCCTACAGTGACAAGACTGAATAACAGAAGGATTACAGGTTGTATGATTACAGAAAGATTACAGTTATGGATGAGTTTTGCAGTCAGTAAACATTTCTTCTCAAGCTCATGCAGGGAAAAATCCCAGGCCAAGATTTCGTTGTTCTTTTTCTTCAAGGCAAATCATTTCTCATCTCTTCATCACCTCTGGCGCCTGCATTTATAGCTACAACTCTCCCAGGTCCAGCCTACTTTGTTTGATATTGTTTACCCAAATGCTTTGGAAAGTTTTGCATCTGAAGAGGAACTTTTGAATGCGCTACGATAGTAAGCCTTAGGAAAACACTTCAGAAATGGCTCTGCAGTTTTAGTGAATCAATGTGTTGCAAGCTTTAGTTACCTTATTGAAATAAAGTGAATCATTACAATCAAATCCCCTATTATTCTTTACAGCAGGGAAGGTTTGAGCCCTTAATCTGTTTACAATGCTTACATAACCAATCAAATCAGGACTGGTCAGAGAACGACAGAAAACTTAATAAAAACTAAAATACTTTGTGATTTTCCACTGTTCATCTTGATTTAAATAGTTTGTTCTCAAAAGTTAAACACTTCTGAGGCCTGGATCAAAGAAACAGCTATTCCACAGAGCTGACAACGCCTAAATAAATAAATATATATTAAAAAATATACAGGCTGGTAACATAATGGATACATATAATAGATAAGGACTTTAAAAGCATGTGAATTTCCATCCCCAGCTTTATCAGAGGCTTGCTGTTTTCCCTGGACAAATCCTTTCCCTTCTGAATGTCCCTGTCTTTTAAAAAGCAGTAAACAATGCTTCTCCCTTTCCAAAGGGATTTATGAATGAAGGATGTGCCACTTTGATCAGATTCAACTTTTTGTCCACAGGGGATTAATGATAGCAGTTTTTCCTGACTGTATCAACCTTGAATTTGCATTTGACTCATAAGCATTTAAAACTCTAATACTCCCAGACAAGAATAAGAATAAATGTTGAAAAGGAGATGAGCTATATCAATGGTTTCACATAGAACAAGTCTTAATGGCACAGGTAAGGATCATTTTTTCATGAAGCATTTCCATCCTGTTCCAATATCTTTTCAATACATCTTCTTATAGTTACAGGCTCGGGAAGTCCCCCGCATTCAGAAATAGAAGGTCATGACTTTTGAGTTCCAGCCAGGAAAAAGTAGGACAAGACAAAATGGGCTGAACCCATGTTAGATGATAGCCCTTAGCTGTGCTGTACAGAAGCACTGCTGACTGACCTAAGGAAGAGCTGTGAACCTGTCCCTGCTATTTATCTGACTGAAGACAAGGTGCAAATGACAGCAGAAGAAAATTCAAAGGACAGCATAAAATGAAAGCTATTGATGGGGCTGCCTGTGCACTCACCAAACTCCCCTTGCAGACTGGGGCAGTCACAGCCATAGCTTTTCTGGAGCTGTTGCCAGCTGGCCACTGCGGGACACAGAGGGTGTGGGGAGCTAGTCACACAGGCAGAATGACAGAGGAGCATTTCCTGCTCTAATCAGGGGAGAGACATTTCCAGAGAATGATCTCAAGCCCAAGCCAAGGTCAGGTGTTTCAGCATGACACTGCAAAAAAGATCACTCTTCTCCATGAATGCCAGATGTCATGGAAGAAGACTTCTCCCCCACGGTTAAAGTTAGTCTTTGTGATTACCACTCCAAATTCTTTCAGAAAAAAGGACAACAAAAATTTCAGAATGAGAGACAATTACATGCAGTTCTGAGGGTTTTTTATTTATTCTGTAATTTAAATGTGTGTGGATAGTGGTCAGGTGCAGAGGTACTGTAAACTATGGTTGGATATATCTAATGTGGCTGCATGTGTGTAGTAGGGTGACCATCATGAAGCATAACTTTCAAGCAAGGAAAACAAGAAAGGGTTACAGCAGGGTCAGACAGAATAACCTCCTAATAATAAAAAAAATAACCTTGCCTTACAATGAAAATGGCAAAAACCATGGAAGGCTAATTCAGATTAAAACTGAAGATGAGCCTGAGCTGTAAAATTCAGATTCACAACTTTCAATACTGCCACAAATTTTAGTTAACATACAGCTCATTCAGCTCAGACCAATATGATGAACCTGATGACCTTCTACGACTGCATTGGTGGATAAAGGAAGAGCAATTGATGCCATTTATCTTGACTTCTGTAAGGCCTCTGACATGGTCTCACAAATCCATGCTCCTAAATTGGAGAGGTATGGAACTATTTGATGGATAAAGAATTTGCTGAATCCAGATGGCCACATCCAAAGAGATGTAGTCAATGGCTCAACATCCAAATGGAGATCAGTAACAAGCGGTGTCCCTCAAGGGTCCATACTGGGACCAGTACTGTTCAACAGCTTTATTAATGACATAGTGGGATGGAGTGCACCCTCAGCAAGTCTGCAGATGACACCAAGCTGATTGGTGCAGCTGACTCATTTAAGGGAAGGGATGTCATCTGGAGGCACTTTGACAGGCTTGAGGAGTGAGCCCATGTGAACCTCATGAAGTTCAACAAAGCCAAGTGCAAGGTCCTACACCTGGGTCAAGGCAATCCCCAGTATCAACGTACTGTGGAATGAATGGATTGAGAGCAGCCCTATGGAGAAGGACTTGGGGATACTGGTGTGTCCTGGTTTCAGCTGGGATAGAGTTAGTTTTCCTCTTAGTAGCTAGGACAGCACTGTGTTTTGGCTCTGATGTGAGAACAACATTGATGGCACACTGATGTTTTTAGTTGTTGCTGGATAACCAAGTCAATGTTACTTTATACCAAGTCAAGGACTTCTCAGTTTCTTGGGCCCTGCCAGTGAGAGGGCTGGAGGGGCACGGGGAATTGGGAGGGGACACAGCCAGGTTAGGTGACCTGAACCAGCCAAAGAGGTATTCCGTACCATATGACATCATGCTGAGTATATAAACTGGGGAAAGAAGAAGGGGAGGACATCTGGCATTATGGTGTTTGTCTTCCCAAGTAACTGTTACATGTGACAGAGCCCTGCTGTCCTGGAGACGGCTGAGCACCTGCCTACTGGTGGAAAGTTGTGAATGAATTCCTTGCTTTGCTTGCATGCACAGCTTTTGCTTTACCTATCAAATTGTTCTTATCTCAACCCCTGAGTCTTACATTCCTTTTTGATTCTCCTCCCCATCCTTCTGGATGAGAGGGAGACAGCGAGCAGCTGCGTGGTGCTTCATTGTCGGCCAGGGTTAAACCATAACAGGGTGGATGAAAAATTGGACGCAAGCCAACAATGTGCACTTGCAACCCAGAAAGTCAATTGTAAGGGTGGCCAGCAGGTTGAGGGAGGCAATTCTCCCTCTCTACTCAGCTCTCATAATATCCCCACCTGGATGGAGTATTGCATCTAGCTCTGGGGTCCCCAGTACAGGAAAGACATTGGCCTGTTGGAGTGGGTCCAGAGGGGGGGTTGTGAAAGTGCTCAGAGGGCTGGAACACTTATGAGGAAAGTCTGAGAGAGTTGGGGCTGTTCAGCCTGGAGATGGCTCTAGGGAGACCTTATTGAGGAGTTTCAATACTTAAAGAGGCTTATAAGAAAGATGGAGAGAGGCTTTTTACCAAGGCCTGTAGCAACAAAGCAAGGGACAACAGTTTTAAACTGAAAGAAAGTAGGTTTAGATCAGATATATGGGAAAAAATCTCTGTGAAGAAGGTAGGGAGACACTGGAACAGGTTGCCTGGAGAAATTGTGGATGTCCTATTTTTTGATGGGGCTTTGAGCAGCCTGGTCTAGTGGAAGGTGTCCCTGCCCATGGCAGGGAGGTTGGACTAGATGATCTTTAAAAGTACCTTCCAACCCAAACCATTCTGTGATTCTATGATGCAGGCTTGGCAGCTAGCCTATGACTTTCAGTCTCAGCTCCTCAACCTCCACAATACAATTTGTGGGAAATGCTTTTTCACCAAAATTACAGCTTTCACAACAACCGGAAATTTACTTCAATTCTTCAGGCTGAAAATTGTACATTCCAGTCTGGAAATGGCAACACATCATGGTGATGCTTCAGGAGCTTGTCCACTGTGTGACTCATCTGTTTTCTTTTATGTACCCTAGATAGGGCTAGATTTCACCTCAGAAAGTATGAGGCCCTCCTGTCTTCCTGGCAATTCCTGCTTACAGCATAAACAGAAATTCATCCATAGAAGAGAACGAAAATACAAGTTCCCATAACAACAATCCCTGTATAGTATTATAGTGTCATTTCCAAACAACCACTTGTTCTGTGGTTTGGTTTTATTTTTGTTTTCTAATGCAGGGTAAAGAATTCCAACAGAAAGCTGCTACTTTTAATGTTGCAACAGAAACGACTTCAATGGCTTTGGAAGTAGCAAAACAGCATTATCACTTTGGTAGTTTAAAAGTAGACAGAACCAATGCATCAGAGAGTGTATTGTTTGTAGCAATCCTAGATTGGAAAATGAACTAATCAGGTGTTAGGTCTTTTCCTGTGTCCAGGAGGAAATCACCCATACCAAACCAAGACCTCAATTTCTCACTGAAAACAGAATAAAAGACTATCCTGTTAAATCACAGTAGTTGCATCATTAATGTGCAAAGAGAAGCTCTTACAACTAAGAACCAGTAACTATGCAGGATTAAATGGAAAAGATCTGGAAGGGGAAACCAGACTTGGGATATCGTAAGCAGATACAGAGGGAGAGTTACAAATCACATGTGCCTCACAATCACTCCTGTAATGCTGAGTTTTACAAACCTCAGGATGCTGGAAGGGAGATACAAGGTTACACTGCCTGACTGCATGGATCTGCCACTGCCTCATCTACAAAGACCCACTGATGACACCATGGCTACAACATTTAAGATCCCCAGCCCTGAGTGATCTTCTGCAACCAGCAGCCTTGTGGAAAAAAAAAAAATTAAGTAAGATGTACAATGCCCTTGAGTAACTAAAGCTAAATAATATATCTCAATTAAGAGATGTCGCTTTCAATATAAAGGCCTCTAGCAGCCCCCTGGCACTGGTTCAGCAGGACTCAGCAGAACTCATGCCAATGCTGAATTGCTGTTTCCCGCAGCAGTACACGTCTCCTCTGAGGCCGCCCATTCAATTGCTTACCAGTGCCAAAAGACAGGCACTGTATGAGCTCCTTGGCAATGGTCCTCCCCAGGGATCTCCCACACACATCACTGCAGCACTCGACCAACCCACTGAGCTCTGAAGATCATAAGCCTGCAGAGATCTCTGGCCCCACAGCAACTGCTTGGGTAATACACCTGAAATGTGGCTGCCATGCATCCACCGTGGAGAGATGACACTGCATGCCATCTAATCAAGAAAATATTACCCCTTCCACAAACACTGCCTAGCTGAGTTGCCTGACTTAAGAACTGTTCTAAGCTCTGCTTTATCAATAGAGAGGTGTATCCAAAGGCTAACTATTTAGGTAGCCTGAGGTAACTAAGCTCTCAATTTAAGACTTCTTAATTAGGTAAAGATGGTGATGTCAGTTCTATTTTGTCAATAAAGAGAGACAAGCCTATCACTGGCGCCAGCTGATAAGAGCTTCTCATTTAGCTGATGTAATAACCATTTTTACATGTTACCGTAACAAACACTATTCATTGCATGATTGTTTCAGCCATTCTTTGATTTTTGGAGGCATACATTATTAGAAAACGATGCCGTTCTTGTGAGGACCTGGAATTCTAACGATCAAAAATTGATGCAAACCTTTCAGGTCCTAGTCCTTAAATATACGCATCAGCTGTAAATAGGCAAAGTGGCACACTGGGATCATTGTAAGTAAATGCAAAGAGGACCCAGCAAAAATATTTTGTTTGAAGACAGCAATCTAATTTTCTAAAAGATGGCACTGTTTTGGATCAGTTCCGGGCTTTTAAAAACTGGATGAAGAGAGGCTGCTAGTTCTCTGGTACTTTATATAATCTGCTTTGTGAACTTTTTTTTAATATCTTGAAACCCAGTTCTTCAAGGCTTTTGTGAAGTAGGAGTAGGAGGTTTAATTATTTGCTAGCAGTTTCATTTCTATGCACAATAGGAAGGGAGCATGATGCTACAATCCCTCTGTGAAAGGAAATCCTGCAGGTTAGTAGGTGCTCCGAAATTGAAGCTAGCAGTCACCAAATTTCATGCTGACAGAGAGGTCTCTGTCAGGGGAGAAAGTGCCTGTGCATGTTATCTTAAAGAAATCTCTTTATAATCTTTACTCTGTAAGAAAGAAACTCATCCTGTCTTTTTCCTGAATGAATGTAAGATCGTGTTTATAGGCAATCCTGAATTCTTCCCCCTCTTTGCACAAAGCATGTCAGCAGATGTCCAGATAACACCTCAATGCCATGGGGACCACCTTTACAGGGAGACACTTCCAATTCTTAGTCAAACCATTGCTTCTCAGCGAAGGTTGTCAGTAAGAGTGCTTCTGGATAATTTCAAGCTCCTTTTCTGTTTCATTTACCCACATTTACCTAATACCACAAGTTATTTCAGTGAAACTGATGGGCACAGCACATAGCAACGCAGCATTCAGTGCAAAGGAGGAGCAACCAGGAAACCTGCAGTTACAGTCTATTACACTGATCTTTTTCCATCAGGCAACAATCAAGTATGTTCAGTTTAAACTCACCAATTCAGCTGCTGAAACTGCTACATTTTTTCTTACAAATCTCTGAACCTTTTTTATTCATCAAATCATTTTTTCATGTCAATAGCCTCTTCTTACAGTGAGTCTCATGGTACTTGCAAAAATCAATTTAATTTTGAGAGGCACAGCCCCCTTTTCTGTCAAATTTTAAAAATGAAAGAACAAGTAATATACCTGAAATCAGTCACTAAGCTGATAGCAAAATGTGTAGGAGAAATCTCTTCTTCTCGAACTTTTGCTTCTGGACTCTGATCACTATCAGGCTGAAGACAGCACTTAAATATTTCCAGAGGTAATCCATCTATACTAAATAAGCAAAGATGAGAATCTTATTCCTTTTATCAAGAGAGTTTTAAGACTTGCAAATCATTTCTGAGGGGAAGCAAAAGACCACATTCTTCATTGAGGACTAAAGCTACTTTTTTCAGTTATGATTCCCCAAAGAAAAAGGGTGCTTGTAAGTGCTTAGCTGCCACCAAGACCTCTGCAGAAGGAAAGGGCTTTCAGCCTTTCAAACCAGGGCAATTTGAAGAAGCTACTTTGAGTAAAAAAATGCAGAAAATTGGCAGGCCCCAAAAGATGGACAGACATCACGCTCTCCTAGTATAATATATCTTGGGAACATGCTCAATAAAACAATTAAGCTCTTTCTAGCTAAGCAAGATTTAGCTGGCTATAATTCAAGACTCAATTATAATGTCTGTTACAATACAATTCTTATTAATGATAACTCTAATTACAGTGTTCACTATCCTCTTCCAAATGCAGCTAGACAGCTTCCTGGAGACAAAGAATTTTGATTAAATTCCTTAGTTAGTTCAATTTTCCTCTCAGATACACATGCACAGCTCCCACTGAAGACTGAAGTGCTATAGATGTTTCCAAAAGTAGGACCAGAGAAATAACATAGTCCTGTACTTAACCTGGCATATCTAGCCATGCAGATAATGAGGCTTATAAACAAATATATGACAGTCCACAAAGTTACTCTGAATTTACATTAGTCTTTTTGAGAGTATGTCAGTACAGAGAAATCTCTGGCTTTTACTACATACACTTAAGACTGGGTTGATTTTGATCCAAGAAAAATAGGCAGATCTGTTCTCTTTTGGCAAGAGTTATTTCAAGGGAATTGCATTATATTTGTATTGTGTTAAATGGAAAATGCTTTTTGAAATCATGATAAATCAAGCATATTCTATAAATTACTATTAACCTGCATCTACACAGTATGATTTTGCTAGAACAAAAAAAGGTGGGGAAAAAAAAAGAAAAGAGGCTTTCAACTACACAGACACAACCATAACTCTCAACACTACACCACTGCCAAAGCTAAAGAAACAATATAAAGTAATTTTGGTAATATTTGGGAAAAGGAGATTATACGAGTTTGTCCTCAGATCACTAGAAAAAGGACAATTAATCATTTGTTCTGCTTTAAATAAAGGTCTGCTTCCTAAAACAGAATGAATTTGTACAACTCAGCTCAAATAAGTGGAGTAATATTAACTTATGTCAATGGGGAAATTGATTTTAAGCATTTAAAAAAAAAAAAAAAAATCAACTTTCCAGTACTGAAATATTGAAGTGGAGAGGGAGGTGCTGGTCTCTTCTCGTGGGATCCAGCAACAGAACACATGGGAATGGTTCAAAGGTGTGCCAGATGAGATTTAAACTGGACATTAGGAAGCATTTCTTTACCAAGAAGGTGGTCTAACACTGGAACAGGCTTCCTAGAGATGTGGTCAATGCCTTAAGCCTGTTTGTGTTTAAGAGGAATTTGGAAAATGCCCTGAACAACATGCTTTAACTTTTGGTCAGCCCTGAACTGGTCAGACAGTTGGTCTAGATGATCCTTGTAGGTCCCATGAAACTGAAATATTCTAGTCTATTCCATTCCATTCAAAATGTATGTGATGCAATTTTGTGGGCATTGCCCTAATCTAAAAAGGTCTATGGAAAATCTTCTCCCATAGAAGTTCAGTTTAATGATTTAATGTGCCTTCATAGCCTTACTCAAGCAAGTCTGTTCCAGCACACTACAAATACCGAACATCATCAGTTCCTCAAAAAGGGTAATTGTATTATTACCACAGATTTACAAGTGGACAAGGAGAAAGATGAAGAGGTTAAGAATTCAGCTCAGCCACAAGCTACATGGGACAGCACAAGAGAATGTCAGCTCTGAATAACTTGGAAAAAAAGCTGCCCTTTCATTGTTAAGAGCAGATTTGGGACTAATATACCCAAAGCTTGTTTGAGGGCACACCATCATCAAGCAGGAGGACCAGGAATGATATTCAGCTTCCCAGAGTGCAGGTTTTACCCCACAGTCTCTAGACAGAGCATTTACAACCTCATCAAAGGTTTTGTTTAGGGGCATTTCTAACTGAGTCTTGTTTTGTTTCACCTTCATAAATCTTTGAAAATTCTGCACTGGTAATTCCCATTGCCAGAGTCAACAAATTTAAATCACAGCAAACAAAACTGCAGAAAATGCCTCAATTCTGTTGATACACTCAGGACTAATGACACTGTAATTTGTTTACTTGTATTACTATCAGTACTACAATGTAACCTGAAGACTCATCAAGATTAGGACACCATTACGTTAGTCACAAAGAGAGGCAGTTCATATCTCAAACTGCTTGCAGTCTACATGAGGCAGACAAAGTACAACTATCATTTCACAGATGGAAAACAGAAGGAGTAAGCAGATTGCCAAAGGCTTTCAGAAGCTTGCTCAATGAAATTTCTGACAAAAACATGACATAAACCATTGCTGCTGGAAATGCATTTTGGTGCCAACACAGTACCTTATCTATCAATCCCATTACTTCAATATAGCGTCAGGTAACTTTCAAGACAAAACATAGATGCTGGATGATAAGAAGAAATTATTACATTTGTTATACTTCTTAACAAATATAACGGGAATCTGACCACATTATTCCATCATACACTAAGATCAGGGCTTGGTTTCATGTTCTATCACAGTTCTCCTATCTAATCTACAACAATCTGGAGCATGTATTCGTATACTTAACTTAGGCTGTGTAAACCTGAAAATTTAGCAGGTGATTTACAGTACCAAAGTTAGGCGCTAAGTCGTCTTATGTAGTCAGAAAGGGCAGTTACATGCTTCTGAAGGATAATCCAAAAATCCTGCTCTAATTGTAAAGCAGCCAAGAACTACTCTTTAGGAAAAAAACCCAACAACAACCAACAACACAAACCAAAACAACAAAAAAGAAAAATATTTGCTTCATCTAAGAGGTTCCTTCTAAACTGTTCCCCAGTGAGGTTGCACCTTAACCCCTGCTGCCACTGGAACTCAGGTCTGTCCATTAAAGGCATCACAATGCATTTGGGAATCAGACCACAAAGTCTGCTCCTGAGATTATGCATCTCTAGTCGAACAAGGAGGGAAGGAGGAGGCAAAGCTGCCACATATAACAGCCTAATAGCTGGATCGCTGACAACAGAAGTGTAAAACTTGATCACAGTTCTCCTTCATCTTGAGGAGATTCCAGTTCTCACTTCCCACTTCTCCAGAACATGTAGGGTCGTCAGACTAGAAACTACCCTGCTGAATCCCTACTTTGGGGATGCATGAATCATAAGACCCTGGAGGATGAGCAGACAGGACTCTGTGAAGTTCTGTCAAATATCTAGGATACCAGCCTTTGGTCTTCTCTGGACTTTTTCTGCATGGACTGCTAGGACAACTCATGCAGAGAGCTTGCTCCTAAAAAACTTCTTCCCAAAGATGCTTCAGAAGCAAGCTACAGGCCTTTTACTCCTGTAGTGCCAGCAGTCCCCTCCTGCGCATGCTCTCCGCCATCACACCCCAACACACGGTAAATGCACATCTATGAGACTCCTGGAGATGGAAGGCAAGACAGGGAAATAAGACAAAATAGAGCCCACAGCCCACTCTTCGTTTGAGTCTTCTTAAAAAATTGTAAGTTGCTCTAGCAGAAGCAAGCCCCTTCTGCTCTCCTCCTCCTCCCAGCTAGAAACTCTCATGACATGAATAATTAGTGGACAGGCAATGTTTTTTTCTACGTGCGCACAAAAAATCTAGCCCTTCAGGGAACCACAGAACCAACCATGTTTGTGCTAAGGACCTGTATCGCCACATAGTGCGTGCATCGGTATGAGGGAGGAAAGGCCACAGCAAGAAGTTACATGGCCTACCAAGCTGTCAAGACTAGGCACCACTATATGGAAAAATAATAGGTTGTTTTTTTTAAAAAAAAAAGAGTACAGAAATCATCCCTGAAGACAGGGGACTGGATACAACTCCGTCAGTACTCCTGCAGAAGTGCCTGAACCAATTACTCACCCTCTTGCCTGCTCCTTTTCTTGCCCATGGTTCTTGCATTCTTCACTGCGGAATGTCCCAGGCTAAACTGGAGTGGGAAATTGCAGCTTTCTCCTCCCCAGGAACATAATGGTTGCAGTTAGGGATGCGGCAAATAGAGCTATGACCCTCTTCTGTTGGAAAAGGCAACTGAACATTGTTTGCCACGGCTGAAACAACTGTTCTGTTGTTATACATAAAGTGAGTTCCCACAGGCCGTGGTTTTGACAGCAAGTGGCTGTCTGCTGTGCTTGATGCTGGATTCAGAGCAGTGCTTGGAGCACTCCAGTGAGGTTAGACTTTTCTGGGGATCAAGTGACCTCTAGATCTTGGTGGAATCTAGCCAGTGCATGGTTCCCTCACTTTCCAGGCTACAACACCTCCCTGCAGGTACCTGTGCCCAGCTCCAGAGTGACATGTAGGCTGAACACAGAGACAGCCTGCGAGCTTTACATGCACCCAATATAAGGCAGCTCTGGAGAGCAGGATTTCTGGATCATTTCCTTGCACCTACAGGTCCTAATTTTTCCTAACTCCCATTTCAGGGGACAGGAGAGATATTCTGGCTATCTCTGCAGATGCCTCTGTAACTTTGCTATCCACTTCCTAAAGCAGGACTCACAGGAGTGTGGTGAGAATAAGCATTAAGCACAGTAAGGCCTAATAAGATCATAGAAATAAGACAGATAATTTAAAGATTAATCCTGAACATATCCAGAATCATACCAGGATAAAAAGAAGTTACTTTGCATTCAGATAAAATACTTCTAAATTAAAACTTGACATTCGTATGTCATCTTTCCCGTATGCTTTACAGACCACTGGAAGAAAACACTTTATCCACCAGCCATGGGGCTCCCCTTAAAAATATTACCACCAAAGACTGCTTGGACATTGCAACAGCACTGGAACTTAAGATGACGAGCTTTTCCTAGTATCTGCTCTGATCTGGGAGCTAGAGAGGCTGCGTAGCACAAATAGCAAGATACATGGAGGAAGCACAGTTTATGCTGGAGATTGATTTAATGAGTTTTCATAAAGTCTTTCATGTCAAAGCCAGCTTATGATAGCCTCATCTAAGATGGTATCCAATAGCAATAAGAATATGAAGCATCTTGTTATGTTTCCACATTTACCATTCACACTCACTCTGAAGTTATCCAGCAAAATTGCACTTGGTGGGAGCCACTGGCCTCAAATTGTTTTTTGCCTGTTTCAGTTCTGATGTTTAAATTTATCTTGAACTAGTTGGGGGTGGGAGGTGACAATCTTATCTCACAAAAACTTATGAAATTTGGACCGGAACAGAAACATATCTTTCAGTATCTTCACAAAAATAGTTTCAAAACATCTATTTTCAGGTCCAAGTTACAGAAGAATGTATGTAAGAGCTGAGACTGGCATGGGAGACGCATGTGTTTTACTGCTTCTAATTCAAACTAGCAATCTTCATCAGATCAAAACACTGAATATACAAACACAGAAAGTTTAAACCCAAACATCCTATATCCTAAGCCAGCGCACTAATTCACAGTTCTGAAGAGTGATACTATTGAAACTGTATCAAAAAGCTTCTTGAAAACACAAATAGGTTTACCTCATTAGTTAATTTTACTGGAAAATGCTCCCACCTCGCTCCAGCTGTAAGCTACAGAAGCAAGTGCAAAACTGCTAGAGGGGAACAGCTACCAGTGAGAACTTTCCTGTAATACTGAACACTAGAGGCAAAACACTACCTCACCGATCCAGGCCCAGATCAGTAGCTGTCAATAACCTGATCACCTATGTTTTGCCTTCTTAAGGAAAAAAAAACCCCATAAAATGGCAGTTTTTTATGTGAACTTCCCAGCTGGGGACTCAGACTGCAGAGGTCTTTGCATCCTTTTGACAATTTACATGACTATATACAAAACACAGTGTCACAAACTGATTTAAAGGACATTTTCCCCTCTGCGCAAAGATGCAGCATAAACAGCTCCATTAACCAACTCGTCACTTAAGATTCATACAAGTCCATAAAGCAGGTGTTAAATAGACCTTGTATTGATCTCTTCAATCTGGAATGAATTTTACTGCCAATACATAGACACATGCTTTTAAGATATATACAATGATCAATTGTCTATATCAAGATCAGAGGCTAGAAAAATTCGAGCCCAGTATTTTCAGTTTCATGCTCGATTTCATTAGCTAGTATAGTGGCAAATCTGTTAGCAGGCACCTCTAGGTACTGTAGCCTGAACTGCTCAGCTAGAAGTGAAATATTCAGAAAACCCATCAGAACATAATCAAATGGATTATGAGTGACAGAACAAAGCAAAAAATGCACCAAACACATTTGAAATGGGAAATCACTCTTCAATGCAAGGCAGTCAGGACTGAGAGAACATTCAAAACATGCCTTACCTGTGTAGTGCACCACACATGTCTGACCCTTCTTTGGAAATGTCCGTCCTGTTAAAAGTATAAAAGGTTGTTCTTTCATTTTCTCTGATTGACCTGTGTGGCTAGGCAGTTTTATCTTTTAAAAGAAAAAATGCTAGACTGAGATTTGTATTGACTATGTGTTATCAAATTACTAATATGAAAGACAGGAATGGGTATCATTTAGGATAGAAGATCCCAGCTTGGCTCCTGTTCAGCTCTTAGACCAAATAATATTTTCCTTACATAAGTTTCCCTATACATGTGTGCATTATATAGGCATTTACATTCTGTAAGTGCAAAAAGACTGTCAATGCTTCACTGATTATAACCTTAAAATTCTTGGAATATTTTTGCTGTAATTTTTCAAATAAAATCTTAGGCTGACATTATGAAAAAGTCCATTTGTATTCACAGTTCTAATGCCTTTCACTCAAGACAGCTCTAACAAGGGCTACTTTAATTAGCAGGGAAGAGTTTAAAACAAAAATTCACATACAAAAGCAGTTTAATTTTACAGCATTGGGCAACACTAAAGCAGTGATACACTGAGTTGTTGTAAGAACCTGGTAACTCCTCCTAAAATTTTCATACTGAAAGGAGAAAAGAGCTTAAATTATTTTCTTGCCACTGGAAAATGAAACTACCGTTTCCATTTTACCTGTGCTGCCAAAGGCACTAAAAACTAGGGAAAGATTTTTCCAGGCTCAATTAGGTGCCAAAGGTGCATTAAAGCAGATTACTTGAAAAATCAAGGTTATGTTGGTTGAGGGAGGGCTAAGGCTCAGAAGAGCTTAAAAATATGAATGAGATCGATTATTAAGGAACACCCTTAACAGAAAGCTAGAAACTGGGGGTTCAGGTAGAAAAGCAGGCTCCTATCTTACTTGGCTTTCTGGCCTCTTTTAGTCTGAATTAACATGATAACAAGTTATGCATTACAGAGTGCATTGCAGGGTACAAAACAAGTAACACACAAGCTGTATACTTGGGGCTTATATGCCAAGACCACCATGAGCAGTAAAATGGCAGGAAGGCAGGCTAATACAATGAACCAAGATTTATAACATGAAATCGAGAAGATGGTGCTCCCAAGTGTCATCTAAGCAGCCTGGTTCATCAGCTTGGCTGGCTGGAATATCTCCAGCTGTGGGTTGCACAAAATGCAGTACAAGTAGGTACCCAGTTAGGGCACTGCTGTACAGTCATGGGATTCATCTCATTTAACTCTAGCTATCTAAAACACAGGCAATGATCATACGGCAGTCTCCTGGGCCTCTTCTGTTGACAGTGGAGAATTAGCAGGGCATTGAGAGAAACCCAGCCTATCCAGAGAAAGGCAAAATGGATTATTCTCTGGAGATGACTGCAGAAAAAAACCCCTAGAAGACTGCTTTAGACTCACCACCTAACCTGAGAAGACTTAGGTGAGATGAATCCTACCCTTGGTAAAACAGTTGTTATTCAAATGAGTTACTATTACACAGAGGTCTGAGAAAAGGAGTATCAGACCTTACTGACACATAATCTGCTGTGTGAGTCTAACGCCAGCAAAGGCAACGGAGCTACGCAAATTCACATCAAAGCTGAATTAAAAGCAGAGATTCTCAAGACCACTGACTAGCTGTGGTTTTAAGACAGTGTTTAAAGTCAGCTGATTTTGATTAAGACTTGCAACCAAGAGAACTAATCCATATAACCTTATTTGGAATAGCATATTGCTTACAAAGACAGCCTTGATATATTTAATAGCTAGAAACTACTATTGTGAGATTAAGTTCCACCCTTCTTTCTGCTCTCAGCCCTGCAACATTACTTATACCCACGTTACGTATTCTGCTTTTACATCTGTGCAACCAAGACAAGAATTTGATCCCCAGAGCTAAACAGCACAGAGGGAGAAGCCAATTTAAAAGCGTACACAAAGAAAGAAAAGACACCGGGCCAAGAAAGTTAAGCTGAGATCGGCTTGAACAAATTATTTACGGTTATGTACCAGCCAAGGATGAATCTGGCCTATTATAAAGATACGTATGGCCGTATGTTAGAAATTACGTCCTCTTGAAAAGGAAACCAACCCCAAACCTTACGAAATGCTATTACAATGCCCCAGAAGAGCAAACCACCACCAAATCGGCACTGGAAAGGCCGGCTTACGCCAAGCAGAGGGTACTGTCACCCGGGCTGCACCTCGGCCCTCAGCACCACATGTGCGCCCGGGAGGAGGCAGGCTGCCCCGCCGGGAGGGATGCTCCCGCAAATGGCCGGTGGCCCCCGGCGCGGCTGGGCGAGGCACCGGGTAAAGTTTGCGGCCGGGGGCCGCGACCGGCCCCGCCGCTGCCCCCCGCGCCCCTTGCCCAGCCCCGCCGCTGCCCCCCGTCCGCCCCGCGGCCGCGCAGCTGTCGGCGAATGCCAGAGAAAATCTCCGGCCCCCTCGCCGCCCCAGCGGCCGGGAGCTGCGGCGCTGCCGCCCGGGGAGCCACCGGCTTCCCCCGCCGCCGGGACCCCGGGCGGCTGCCTGGCTCCGCTGCCCCCTCCCGCATCAGGGGTGCGTGCCCGAGGCGTGGGGGCGCGGGGGCGGCCGTGCCTTCCCTCCTGCCACCCCGCCATCTGCCCGCACCGGGGCCCCGCGCTCCGTCCTCTGCCCGCCGGCGGGGACGGCGGCTCCCTCCGGTCTGGGCGCCGCCACCGGGTCGGGTCCGCCGGTCGGAGCCGGGCGCCCCCGCCCCTGTGCAGCAGGGCTGCTCCCCTCCCCCGGTCCCGTACCGTCTCCCGGAGAGATGGTCTCGATCTCGACCCCCATGGTGGCACGGGCTGGGCTGGGCTCGGCTCGCTCGGCTCGGCTCAGCACGGCCCCGCTCCCCGGCGCGGCCGGACCCCCAGTGCAGGCATGCCCTCCGCGGCCGGCTGTCAGGGGCCTCCCCGGCTGCCCGTCAGCCGCCCGCAGCCAATGCGGGGCAGGGGCGGGGAGGCCGGGGAGGGGAGGGGGCCGCCCGCCCCCGCCCGGAGCGCCCGGGGGCTGCCGCGGCGGGGCCCCCCCACCCCGGGCCGTGCGGGGGGTGCTGCTGCCCTCCCCCGGGCAGGGCTGGCTTTACCGGGGGCTCCCGCCGACTCCCCGCGCGGTGGGTGCCCGGCAGAGCGCTTCCCCGGGGGTCTTGTCTCACCCCCCACACAGACCCCCGGCGTCCGACCGTGCCCGCCGCGCGGTCTGAGCGGCGGGAGGGCTTGGGGCGCGTGCGGGAGCCGGGAGCAGCGGTGCGCTGCCGGGCGCAGGCACGGCGGGCAGGCGGGGGAGCCGCGCAGCGCGCTCCTGACACCGTGCAGGCTGCGGGACGGGGCTGCACCGAGCGCGGGGGGCAGCCACCCCCGCTTGCAACCGGCCACGCAGGCAGGAGCGTCCGCACCGGCCGGAGCCGCCTGTGTACCCGCTGCTGGCGGGGGCTGCAGCAGCGGCAGGTCTCCAGCAGGCCACTGTGAGGTACCCCGAGTTGTCAGTGCATAACAGAATTGCTAACTTCCTGCCCTAACCCGTGTCTGAAATAAGAAAATCCATGTATGTATTGCTCTGGTGCTCCCATGATGTGAGACTAGAGATGCAAAAGCCTGTGCTAGAGCTACAACTACTTCTGACGAGTGTGCCCTAAAGAGAGGAAAAATCCTATTTCCCCATAAACCTACTGTGCTCATGAATGTCGTAGTTCCCACTGACGCTAAAGGAATAGTTCTGTTTACAGTTCTGTGTGTTCTGGGTTAAAAAATATGAAATGGAACCTCAATGTCATCAGTTTTCCAACTGAAAGAGCTGTCTGTATCCATCTAATTCCAGCCTGCACTCTCTGACATTGCTTTTTCAGGATTTTTATCTGTTACAAACTAGATTCCATTCAGGAAAGAAGCATCTATACAAGGCAGCTGTCAGGATGACTGAACTGCAGAAACACTGTGTCGTTTTGTAACTGTGATCATGTGGCCCTTGCATCTACGCCCTGAACTATAACTGACCTCCTCCTTGCTGCTTTTCACACTATTCTGATCAGACTGACTGTTCACTTGCATGATTTATTGTATGTATGTTTTATTGTGAGTCAGCCGCTCCAAAATTACTGGGGCTGGCTGGATGCAGCTTCTCGAAAGGAGGCAAGTGAGGAAAAAGCATGAGTTCACACAAGTTCAGAAGCGGTACTAAGGACTGGACAGGGCTTCCTTTAGCCTGCCTTCCACCCCAGTGACTTCTATATTTGTATGTAGCATATATAGAGTAAGCAGGCACTTACTTCAGTTCGTCAGAACATATCTGCAACAGTGCAAAGTCTGAAAAGGGATTTTTTTCAGTGTCAGTCTCGGAACGTCATTTGATTTCTGATCAGTAGAAAGATGCATTTGAGAAATAGGAAAATGGCAGGTAGGAGGTAAGTGGCACAGAGGTATTAAGAACACACGAACATTGCTGATCCCAGATGTGCCTCAGAGGCATTACAGAGCAACAAGGCAAATGCTGAGCATATAAGGGGAGTTATAAAGTGAAATTCTAGGTACACAGTGTCCTAGTAAGGCCCTTGACTTTACAAGAAAGGGCTGCTTTCATCCAGGCTCTAGGCAGATGTCTATGTCCTCTCAGACAACTGGAACTTCAGAAAGCATAACTCTGATGAATAAAAACCATTTATACTTTGCTGCGTTCCCTTTAGCCTTTACAAGTACATGCTTCGTTTTATCAGGGCTACACATCTTTCCATGATGGTGGAAGAAAAGGTGTTCCCAAGTCATGTCTAGTGACAGAAGGAGATTGGACTCAACTGCATAATAGATATAGTTCAGAAGGGACCACAGAACATCTGCTCCAAGCATCATCACAAATAACAGGCCTTAAACACAGATCCCGGCATTCTCAGGCAGACTTACAACCATAATAAAAAAGCGAAACCCACCAACAGCAAACTGCACAAGCCGCAAGGTGGGATTAGGAGGGACCAAGCATTGACCTAGGTCTAAACCTGCTCTATTTATAAGCATCCCATCCCACGACCTCTTGCCCATGCTGGGTCCCTATATGCAGACATAGAGTTTCTTTCAGGCATAAGCTAATTAGATCCTCTACACTTGTATTCCCAAGCACATGGAAAGAAATGCGAGACCAAATTCCAAGATAGAAAAAAGGATCTGTAGAGAGTATCTTAAAACTGGTGGGTGAATATTTTAAAAAATTTTTGTCACCACAGACATTGAATAACAAACAATGTTGTTACTTTTCACCTTGTAGTACTCACCAGAGACACTGAGGTCCTCAAAGACAGTGTTGTTAACAACTACACAGCATACAAAGGTCTTGGAAGAGAAGATTGAAACAAGGAATGTCCTCTATCTTCAGGAAAGCCTCTGAAATGCAAGGGAAAGCTGTTTAGGATTGGCAGAGAATTGGAGGAGAGGCAAAAAAGACAAAGGGGCTAAGAGGGAAAGTCCACGACCAAGGAAATTGCTAAAACCAAATTATCAAAGCAGACCAGGAGATTAGTGTTTTAAAGAACACTCCTTGAAAGCTATTGTACAACATCCACCTCTTTCCGCTTTGGGATCCAGCATACCTGTATCAAGAATAAAGTCCATTAGTCTCAGCTTCCAAGGCTCTGTAGAGCTCACCTTTCTGAACAGCAGTTTACCACAAGACCTTCCCACAGCACGTCTTTCTATCCTGGCAACAAAACCAGCAGCCTGGAAAAGCTGAAGGGTCTCTGAACCTTGTTCCCAAACATTATGATGGAACCACATGACTCCAATGTCTAAGATTCCTCAGTGGTCACAAAGAGTTGATCACAGTCATTATGAGTTATTGCAGAAACCCCAAACCTCAAAGTTTAGCAGCTAAGTATCTCATTTTCTTTAGTTAAAACCCCTAAAGCCTGCACTGTTTACAAACTATTTATGCATTTCCACTTCTAGGAAGACAAACAGTTTTCCAGTTTTTAGGGTGTTTTAATTTAGTTCATAGTTCCTTTATTGTGAAATCCTATTCTTCACTGTTTTTAAAAACTATAAAGGATCTACAAATCATGTGTAATAGAATCCATATGCACATGAAGAACTCCCCTGGAAGGCCAAAGCACTAAATTGCCCATAAATGGAAAGCACAAATTCTGCAAACTTATAAATTCATGGAGGCCACAAAAAAAACCCAGACAATACACATTTCCCTCACCAGCATCCATGAAGGACTCAGTATTACTTTGAAATCCAGCCACCATTCTATGAACAAATAACGAAAGCAAACTAAAAATGCATTACAAATACTGACCTTTCCACTCACTGAACCAACATGCACGGTCAAGTAGTTTTCATCCAAAAGTGTACAGGACATGCAAAACCAGCACCACACCAGAAAAGAACAAACCAAAATAAACACCAGCCTGCACAGCTCAGCAGGTCATGTCACTGCAAATGTTCCTGTGCATCAACTAGCTTTGATAAAAAAAAAAACAAACAAACAAACAAACAAAAAAACCAACAACCAGAGTCAGGCCAGAATCAGTGACTTCCCTCAAAGCAGGTGCCCAGAGCAATTCTGAGAGCATACCTGCAGTGATGGCTCTTTGATAAATAGATCAAAACATACCAAAAATCTCAATGAAACTGTCATAAGAAGCCTGTCTCACTTCTCACCACTGCTGGTTACCACACGTCTGCAAGCACAGTTGCATCCTAACAACTGATATTAGTTCCAAATGCCCCCAAACAGAATAAAGCTTCCTCCTGAAACAATTATTCTGAATCCTCATCTTCCTCATCCACTTCTGTATCCATAGTTTCCTCTTGCAGCTGTAGCTATGAGTGCAAAACTGCAGCCAGAATTTTTCAGTAGTGCTAAAACTGACTTGAAAGTGGCCACTTCTCACTGGCATTCTCTTCTGGCTCACTGGGCCCTTCCCAACTCAGATATTCACTTATTCTCTAGCACAGCACTTACATGTGAGTCATTATGAAGGTCTTCTTCCTGATCTTCAAAGACTTGTACAGGACTAGGTAAGGTCGCCTCAGGTAAGCACAGGGAAGAGCTCCAGCTCATCAGGATACACACCAGCAGCTGTTAGAACCATGAAATTGGCAGCTTATGCTCCAGAATGGAGGCAAAAATTCTGCAACACCAGGACTTAACTAATGGAGCTCACTTCCAGAAATATTAATGCAATTTACCACTTCCAAAAAAAAGTAGGTTTAGATTAATGTCTTCAGATGGACTCACACTCCCTCAAGCTTCTGTCTCCCTGATACAAGAAAAGTCAGTGACATACTGGAGCAAATCCAACCAATACAATGTGGTTAGTGGCTGGAGAATGGGGGGAAGGTGACAAGAGCTGGATTTGTTCAGCCTGAAGAAGACAAAGCTAAAGAAGGACCTCACTTGCTATCTACAACTACCTAATGGGTGGTGGAGAGGATGGTGCCACACTTTTCTCAGAAATGCCCAACAAAAGGACAAGAAGTAATAGACACAAGTCACAGCAAGGGAAATTCTGACTAAATATAGGGGAAAAAGTCTTCACAAGATAAGTTATCAAACAAAGCTCTGAGGAATACGATCAAACTTTGAAATCAGCCCTGTTTCAAGCAAGCAACTGGACCATATGGCCTCCAAAGATCCCTTCTCCTAAATTGCTTTATAAGTCTGTAATATTTTTCCTACAGAATGAAGAAGAGAAGGAAATAAAGAAGTGGTAGCGAGGTTAACCACAGTCCTGAAATAGAATGCATGACCCTAAATCACTTTGGTTCTATTTGCAATGCATCATGCTCCAAAGCAGCTAATAGATCTACTGGGCACTTCACAACAGTATGTGTAAAAACTAGCTAGCATCTCAGATGCAATATAAATATAAAATTGCAGCATCCATTCAGGCTAATTAACACGCATGCATATTGCTGTGCTGATACTGCTTCACTGCCTACCATTTTGAAGCCAGCTTGCTGAATTAAAGATATGCTCTGAGTTGCTCTGTGCCTCAGAATTTAATTTATATAATGAGAATGATCATTCTGCCTTGTCTATTTAGATTGCAAACAATTCAGGGGCAGAGGTCCTCTTTTATTATACATGAATGTAACACCTTGGGGTCCAGAGCCTGAACTCAGGGTCATGCAGTGTGGTCTCACAAATAACATTTCCAATAATAACAATATCATAAGCAGACGTCCCAAGAGGATTAGATTTTCGCTTCCATCCAAACTTTCATAGCAAAAAATGGATTAAAAAATGTAAGTAGATCTGTCTTTCAAACTGAACAGAACAGTACTGGAATCACATCTATAAACAGTTAACTAATTATTCCAGCTCTGTCATTTCCTTGCCAATGAAGTTATAGAAGGAAGACAGTGACTTTGAGAAACTTTGTATTTACAGTGCAGCACATTTACTGCTTTCTCCAATAAAACTCTTTCCTCTATAGTTTCGGTATTTATTCTGCTTGGTGAAGAAATGTCACTGGCAAGACATATTGGAAGCAGTTCAAACAACAGGAGAAAACCAAACAAACCGCAAATATTAGCTACAAGCTTCTGATTAGTCTTTCGATGATTTTGGAAAATGTAACTGTGGAAAAGAAATTAACTGGCATTCTCAATCCTCCAGATAAATGAATCAAGGGAGCTGGGTAATGGATTCAGAAAATTAAGGCCATATTTGTTTTCCTTCATTCTGCATGTGCAATTATAACACTATTTAATGAGTTTCTAGAACCTCCGGACCAAAATGATCTGAAGTTACAACTGAAAGAAAGATCAGCATGCAGAGAGGCAGGTTGCACACATACCAGGATGGCCACAAGTAGGACAGCACAGAAAGATTGTAAAAAGTTTGGGGTTTTTTTGCATGATACTCCAGCAACAGCTTTAACTCTAATTAAAGTGAGTGTCAACAGATTGACGACAGCCACTGAAAATTTCAGGCTTTTTACATTCATCTCTAAGACAAACACAAACACTAATCCTTCCTGTGTTCAGCTCCTCGTGAGGGCTGATCCAGCATTTGGCCTTCAGGTCTCCTACAGCAAGGCAAGGCTGCATCAGCTGTTCTAGTTTTTGCACCTATGGAGTCAAGGTGGCTGAATCCTGGAGAACTATTTAGGCTTAAACTGACCCTCAAATGGAAAAAAAACCAGCTAATCCTTCCTAGTGAAGTAGGACAGTATTTTCATCTTTTTTTCTTCTAAATTAAGGCCTTATCTGAGACAAAACAGAAGGCCAAAACCATTGCAGCCTTTCAGTGAGAATGTAGACACCACAGGACCTTCAATACAATTCTACCTCACAAATTAACTTAATTTGTTATGGATTAAGATCATCACCCACTAGCTCTGTTTCAGCCTACACAGAAAGCTATAGGTGAACCACTTAAAAAAAGCAGGTGGATAGCAGCACAATGTTACCACCGCCTAACTTTTATTATCAGGTTTGTGTTACAACATATTCAGAAATAATTTGTTTATATCATGAGGGGAGACATAGGGAGACCCTGTCAGGTTTAACAAAAATAACATTTCTATGGAAGACCAAGTAAAAGGTGATTTGTTACGAGAGTTTCCAAATACAGCTGGGAGGCAGCTCTCTTCAGATACTTCTGACATTGTCCCACAATCATCCCTAAAGTAGAACAGCTCTACCAGTGAACAGCAACAGCAAAACTATTCTTGCAGTCCGGCCATCAGAATTGTTATCATCATACACACCCATACATCAAGCAAAATTTGATTCAGAGAGAGACCTCACGATCTTTCTTAATCAATATTCTCAACCGTGGTTTAATTGCTTGAATAGATACTAGAATGCATGTGATTCAGAAGCAACTAATTTTGATATACTTTATGAAATTTGCTGTCTAGTGCACTTCCCAAAATAAATGTTGCTCAGAGTTTGACCCTGTCTACACTGTCAACCAACCAGTTTCAATACAGGGTTACGACCAGCTCACACTGTTCCAAGCTCCTTTACAATAATAAACTATTTTCCCAGTGCAGATGAAGTTTAAGTGACCTTTAAAAATTGTCAAGATGGGATAAATATATATCTGCTAAAACCTGACTATCCTTTTTTCTTCTTCAAGTCACAGTGGGCTTTCAAACAAGAGTGATCTAACTGAGCATGCATGCTGCAGTAAAGAGCGTTTAGCCATGTGAGAAGTACCTAAGTTATCTGTTATGCTTGGTACAAATGATAAAAATCTCACTTCAAAAATACAAATTTACCTCATCATATAAAAAAGAAGGTACTAATAAGACACGTCTTCGAAAACAAATACATTTAATGCCTATGAAAGAGAAAGACTGGCATAATTTGGAAGCTGAATGTTGACTTACAGATGGAAAGACCTATTAGATCATTCATTCCCTCTCTTTGCCAAGACAGGAATGTTTCATCAAGAACATTTCATACTCTTCTGCCGAGTCTAATTTTCATAACATAACTACTGGAGTTTCTATCATTTTCCTTAAGATTCTATTCCACATAAACCCAACTCAAGCTCAGGAAATAATCCTTCTTCAAAACACCACTGAAAACTTGATTACTTTATAAAGAAAGTACAGGAGACTGGCGTATACATATGGGAATATTAAGTCACAAAAAAATTGTTTGAGACAGAGAGGGCATTCAGTGGTGGGAGGGATGTGGGTAGGAAGCATGTAAGTCTAGAAAGGTCTATCAGTGGGCTGATCATTGATAAATCTGCTGGTTATAACAGACATACATGTAATGACTATGCAATCAATCCTTGGCATTCATCTATCCATAACTACGTCCTATCCGAGTACTTCAGTTAGACTCATAAAGCAAGAGTCATTTATCTATTTTAGGCACTTTAGGATGGAATGAATCATGCCCTAAAAGTATCTATTTCTCACCACTGACTTTTAAGTGAATCAGTAAGCAGGGTCTGACTTAGACAACTATGGTGTATAAGCCTAGAGATACGTTGGAGAACGGAGGCTCAACTCTGTTGCCCAATGGGAGCTTGGGTACCGCTTTCACGTAGGCAGACATATGTATATACCTCAACAGACAAATGTTAATTTGTGAGATGAATCCCACCCCTACAGTTAAACAAGAAATTTGCCTTATTCTCTGTCACCATGTTTGCATAACCACTCTGTATGTGCTTTCCTTCCTAATTCCTCAACTATTTTGCGTCCACATTGTGAAAGCCAGAAAAAAACATTGAGCCCAACAGTCTTGCTGGGAGCAAGAATGAAGTAGCCTTCTGAAAAGATTTGGTTCTCTTCTTCCCACCCCAATGAACCACAAGAGTCTCTCTCTAAACCACAAAAGGGAAGGTTTCAGAGATTAACTCTGCCAGCTCTACTCCCCCAAACTTGCTGGACTGCTATGTTAGAATTGCATGGTATTTGCCTTTCTATTACAGAAGAGAGAGAGGTCCATGGACCACAAACATCAAGAGGACTGTTGACAACACTTCTGCAAGACTGATGGATAGCTCAGGCTGCAACAATATGATGGAGCATTTCTGGTGGCTTCCCTGAGATCCAGGGGGATTTCAGAGAATTGAAGGTCACATGTCAGAGGACACTCTGCAGTCAGTCATATACTTAACAAACTTTGGAAAGTTGCCCTCTGGCAGTATATCACAGAGTGTGGAAGCAAGTTCACAGAATATGTGAACTTCTACAAGAAGCTTCAGAACTTTTGTCTGTACTCTGGCAGTGTCTCCGCCATCATATGTGTCCCCATACTAGATACCTCTAATTAGACAGATCAAGCTAGCCTGTTACATGTGGCCCAGGCAATTACTGCAGAAAGGTAAGACTATGGCACTGCAAGTATAAAAGAAATAGTCTTAGAAAAAAGCTGTGACTTTCCTGCCTGAAGTCTCCTTAGTTTGAGTATAGCCTGCACAGAAAAAAATGGGCCTTACCTTTACATAATAATTTGCATATTTTTTTTTAATTAACCAAACTTCTTAACAGTTTTCTTAAATATATTTCTGAAAAAAATACAGTCTTCCCTTAGATATTTCCCACTTTGCATGACATACACCTAAAAACATGCTAGCTAGCGCATTAAATCCCATTCTGAGAGCAGTAACAGCACACAGGCATATCACTGTCAAAAGAATGCTGATTTACATAGTGTGATCAGTAGATCAGCTCTGACAGATTACATATTTTGTATCTTTATTAACTGTGCATCATTTTACATTCTGTTCCAGTTAGCTTGTGACAAATAACTATTTTTTAAAATCAGATCTCAAGGCAAAGAAATGTCAATGTGGAAAAATAAATACATTGCTCAAGCTTCTTGAAAGTACTGAACTAAATGACACATCAACTTAAATTGGTGAAATCATGGTGAGTAGCTTTAAATAGAAATATTTTTGAAGTAAAAATACCACAAAGCATTCAACATTTTATAAAGCTGAGTTAAATTAGTATTAGAAAAATTATTACTCTTACATTTTTATTACATATTGAGCTGGATCTGTCTTCCTCTGAAGTCATCAGGAATATTAACATCAATTTAATTAACTTGAAGCAAGATTTAGCCTGGAAAAAGTTATTTTACCATGAATAAAGGAGAAAATGAAGTCTGAATCTCAGCTTTTCCAGCAAGACACTGAACTCAGATTCAGAGATATTTAGGTACCGATCTCCCACTAGACAAGAAACAGGCTGGTAAATATATTTAAGAAGCTGGAGACCATTAACTCTGATCCATACTGAACACAAGATGTATTTACCATATCCCAAGACAGGTAAAAAGTATGTATAGCAATGTGGGGAAACAGCAATGTAAAATCAGTATTATAATAAAGAGTAGCTCAGCCTCTGCAATGATGTGGGCTGGACTAATTTTCTAACATTCATTATGAACCATGGAAACTCATGGCCGGCCACTAACTAACAGTTATGTATAGCTTGGTCAGTGGTGTTCAGTTTTTGACTTTGTATGCTATTTCTAACCACCATCTCTTCCAAAGAAACAGAGACAGGCCAGCTGGAATTTGCAGGACAGAGCCAGACAAGGTGCCACCAGCTGAAAAATCTTGTTTAAACCACAGGTGACATTCTGATCTGAGTTATACCAAAGTTAATCAGAGGCACAGAGATGCTAATAGGATCAGAATCTAGCTCACTATCAGTGCAAAGGCTGGTTGCTCACTGGAGTGTCTCAGATTACTAACAGATTACTTTCTTGGGTCTCAACGGAAAACTGTAGTATTGCCAGGACAGTTTTCAATTACTGGCCTTTATTCTGAGTGTGTGCTATATTGATCTGTGCATGCCAGGGTGACACTTCCCACCCCCCCACCCCCACCCCCCCGAAAAATATGCTAATTGAATGAGGGGAGCTTGTTTTTTCCGCTCTATTTTTATCCTGTTTTTAAAAAATGAGGCTGTGGCAAACAGAATTCCATTGTCTCTTTCATTCACCTTGTGCCTGCATTTGGAATTTGCTTTGATCCCAAGTATAACTTGTTTAAAAACTGTTTCCCATTGTATATTTTACATATCTTCCACTATTTACATATTTTTTTAAAGATAAACTCTGAAAGGTAATCTTATTTCAAATTAGGTTTGTCATATACGGTGTTTATGGAGGTACTATGTGAGGATCCTGTTCTCACAGAATTTTCTTACCCACATTATTGTCTCCCACTGAAAAAACCCCACAGAACAAGCCATGGGAGGAAACCTCCCCTGTGATCTTCAAATGTTATCCCAAATGGAGCCTGAGGTTCAAACTCAATTGCTACAGAATAGGCCTTGTGGTGTATCCAAACCCTGCAGATTTCAAGGAACACTGAACCTTAAAGATTTTTTAAAAGGCCACAGCAAACTCGTTAAAGGTTTTGTGTCTCCCCATGAGGCTTATTTCTCAGTGGGCCTCATCCCACATTCACTGAAATTGTATTACAAACATTACTTGTAGTCAGAGATCTCTGAACCTCCTTTGCTTGCCTTATCTGCTAAGCACCTTTATTGATTGGCTTCATATTTTCAAAAAAATTCTGCCACAGAATGTAAAGATGTTGTGTGATAGGACACAAGAGGTGAATTATTCTGGTGAACTAAAGGTGCTATATTTTTTGGGGGAAAAATCTTAACACTGAAAAAAGCAATAATCAGCTGTGAATACATCATGCCTCACTGCCTCACCACCTCACTACTATGCCAGTGGAACTTTGTGGATGTTGTTGTTTTTATAGCTAAGTATCTTAGATATCTAGATTAACTAGAAATAAACATAAGTACATCAGAAGAAGTCATATTTCCTAATGCTTTCAGAGATAGATGAAAACCCCACTGTCGCTCTGCTAGAAAATATTTTTCAAGACCTCAGCGCTTGTGAGATGTCCTTAATTCCAAAATTGAGGATGGTTCTGTTACTGGCAAATCTCATAGATTCATCCTTGTATCACTCTCTGATAATGTCACAGACACTGCTGAAGAACAGATGCATGCTATGAGAGATGATGAAATGAAAAAAAATAGCAAGGAAAGTCCAATCTTCCCCACGAGTAGTTCATGATCTGAAGATGTCTGCATAGCAGGCAGAACACGCATTATCCTTAGTGAAACATCTGAGCATTTCAGTCTTACTGAGGCAGAAGTTTCTGCATCCAAAACACATTTTAGGTTGCTAGAATCCAGCTGCAACATAGTTTTGTTACAATATTTAAAGCACTATTCAGAATGTAGATGAGATGGCTGTGCTATAGAATAGCTTTATCAGTTTCAGTAAAATACATCCAGAAGACAGCAAAGCAGCAAAGCACTAATATTTTAAAACAAAACAAAACTATCTTATACAGACTCTCCAAATTTGTGGAGCTGTTGGGATTGTATTTTAATGTAATCTATTAATTATAACCACTATGAGTAAAAAGCTACCACTAATATATGACATAATAATCCTGCTACCACTTTGAGGAAGTACAGAATAGTCAGAGCTTCTAGTGAAACAGCGATGGCAGTGTGGTATCTTAAGCATAGCCTGGGCATCTGTGTCAGCAATGGGTAAGGTAAAATCATTAAAAAACATGGTTTCACTGCAAGCACAGACATGGACCAAAAATTCAGGAGTCTTGCATAAAAAGGAATCTTCCAACCTGCATATTTAACTTTTTAGTTTTTACCTATTCCAGTCATCACTGTTGGCTTGTCATTGAATATAAAAAAGTCTTCATTTTGAATGTAATCTTCATGAAATAATGCACAACAAACCAAGTTAGCTGTGAATGAGAATATAATATGATTACTTCACATAAATTTGGGAGTTCTTTAGTGGTATTCACCCTCCTCAGTAAACATATCTGGAAAAAGGATACTAAAAAAATTCTTACAACAGAGGTCCAACTGCCTTCAACAAGACATCTGTTTTTCCCAGGTAGTACTATAAAAATATATATTTAGTATAAGTCAGCCAAAGTTGCAGAATGTGTACGGTTAAATCTTACATCTTTAACCACAGTGATTATATTGATAGTTTGTAAACCTCTGCCCAGGTCTAATTTATGAACTTTTTTTTTTTTTAAATGTAAATAGCAAAAGACACAACTTACATCAAAGCAGAAAGGAGATGCTGGCAAAACAGGAACTACAAAAAGATGCTGAAGATGGCATTCAGTATACCTGTAAATAAGCTTTTAATGCCATCTTAGACAGTCTAGGGTCTATTTAGGGATCATCTCTGTTGCCAGCTGCCACTCCAGAATAGCACTACTCTTCTCTAAGTCCTATGCTGTATATGCCAGCCCAGTGTGGCTGTCTTAGATATCCTAGGCTGTTGAAAACAGCAATGGTGGTACTCTGACAATTTATGTTCAGCGATACGCAAGCTCCGTCCAAGCCCAGAGAAGGATGTGCTGAGGAGGGAAGAAAGGAACCACCTGAGGCAGGCCACCTGAACCAGCTCTGGTCCTGAAACAATACAATTGAACCAAACTGGTGTATCCTCATAGGGCCTTACAGTGGTGCATGAGTTTACTCGTTGGGTCTTTGTCAACTCAAGGATCTTTGCATGATGTTATATTACATATTGCAGAAACTGAAGAGTTTAAGGAAAAAGGAAAAATTTGGCTTCCTTTTTGCATTTTGGCTATATAATGAGGGAACAGTCCTCAGATACAGGTGGCTGGAAAGACCAAGAAAGAAATCAGTATATATTTGTAGCTAGGAAATCTGTCCCATACAATGAACACTAATCAGCTGTCTTTCCTTCTAGACTATTTTCTTTTTTAAAAAAATCTCACCTTCCTTCATTCTCTTGTAACTACTAACAGAACAGAGTATGATTTCCCTTTTCTGCTTTCCATTCATATCCACCTAGGATCTTGTATCTTTCAAAGATGCTGTCCATCAGAGATTGCAATCTACCTTGTACAGTTCTTAGGTATGTTTAAATCTTTTATTCTTCAAAGGCTGGCTGAAAGAAGTGTCAGGTCATTATTTCAGGCTGTAGCTTGATACTTAGGCTTAACAGCATATAATCTCTCTCCAGCCTTCACCAAAGATCTTCACTCACTGAAGGTCAAGGTATTAGAGTGTTATTTTTAAATACACTCCCAGCAGTGAAGATTTAAAAATAGACTTCTACGAAAACGTACAGTAATTGGTTAAACTTTGTTAGCCATCACATGAAGATCGTAACTCCTCCCAGGAAAAGACATAGCAAAAGCAGCTTTGACATGGATTTATACTTAGAAGAGCATCTGCAGGCTTACTGGGATGGAGTTCACAATATAGGCTCTTGGACTACTAGCAGAAAAACTCAATTTGATTCTGGAAAGGAAGGGAAAGAAATACAAGAAAAAATTTTCCTCATCGTAATCTGCAAGTGAATTCCATGGATCCTTTACTTTGGAACAACCACGAGTAGACAGAAAGCTTACAAAGATGGAGCTGGGAAAGGCAAAGCTGCTAAGAACCGGCCTCAATGCTTTATATCAGGCCATCCACCCGATGCATGGAATTGCCTGGACAGATGGGAAGCAAGTGATACTGACTGCTTTATACTACCATAATGGAAAGCTAAAGTTTGGAGACTCAAGTGTTGTTGGTCAGTTTGAACATGTTCACGGGCTTTACTGGGGCCCATGTTGCTCTACAGATAGCCCAGCTCTGCTCGCTGTTCAGCATAAAAAGCATGTTAGCATTTGGCAGCTGGGCTACAGCACTGCAGAGAAGAACAAACTCTTGATTTCTCAGACTTGTGAAGTTGGTGAGCCATTCCCCCTGCTTTCTCAGGGCTGTGTCTGGCATCCAAAGAAGGAGGTCTTGGCTGTGCTTACAAAAAGAGATGCTTCAGTCTTGCATGCTGTTCGTACTGACAATACTAGAGTTAAGGCAGATATCAAAAGCAGTGGGCTTATCCACTGTGCTTGCTGGACTAAGGATGGTAATCGTTTAGTAGTTGCTATAGGCAGTGCCCTGCATTCCTACATATGGGATGACACTCAGAAAACTCTAAATACCTGCTCCTTTTGCCCAGTCTTTGATGTGGGAGGTTATATCTGTGCTATAGAAGCCACATTGGACTTCCAAATTGCTGTAGCCACTGAACTTCCTTTAGATAATATCTGTGGTCTGAATGCGGGCATTGCATTTGATATACCATCTGGTACAGAAACTGGGTCTTTAATCTCACAGTCTGCTCTGGTGCTTGGTGATGAGGAATACTCCATGGACCTGCGAAGAAAGTCCACAGATTCAGATAGATCAGGTGTTGATTCAGTTGCTTCTTCTTCATCAGGTCCTGTGGATTTAACCCATATCCTTACAAACCACCGTCGGTCTGATCCCAGTCCTCTTATTACTCTGAGACGCAAAGACTCTTTAGCAACAAATGGTCAAGATTCTTCTCACTTGATCTTGGTGACTTTTGAGAGGAAGGTAACCACCACCAGGAAAGTCACCATCCCAGGTATTTTGGTTCCTGATATTATGGCTTTTGACCTTAAAGCTCAGATTGTGGCAGTAGCCTCTAATACTTCTAACCTTGTTTTGGTGTATTCAGTAACCTCTTCCTGCATGCCTCATATTCAACAAATCCAGCTGGAAAAAAATGAAAGACCAAAGGGTCTATGTTTTTTGACAGATAAACTCCTATTGATTCTGATTGGCAAGCAAAAGTTCCCTGAGCCTAGTCTTGTTCCATCCTCAAGTTCAGACAGGTATGTAATGCGTCTGATGATCAAAGAATTGATGCTGGAAGAAGATTCTTCAGCATTGCCTGAGAATAAGCAGAATATGTTTTATAACTTTGAACCCTCTGTTAATATACCTGGAAAAAGAAAGTTCTTTGAAAATCTTGCTACAGAAGACCAGCCTCAAAGCAGGGAGCTGTTAATACCCAGAAGCACAGTTATTCAATCTCCTAGTGGCAGGAGAAGACTCATTGAAGAAGTAAACAGCTCTAGTTATGAGCAGAGCACTTCAACAAGTGTGAGGGACCTGGATGAAAAAAGGTTCCCAGGTGATCCCTCAGTGGCCTTAGAAACATTGGATGCTGAACCTACCAATCGTTCAGTGTCTCTTCTTGGTTTTGGAACACCTACCAGGCTTTCCAGCAGACCAAATTCCCCTAAAGTGCAGTTCAATGTGATCCAAGAAACATCAAGTTCTCCTACAAACAACAATTTGCCAAGTGAAAGAGGAATGAGTCACATATCTAGAAATTTAGAGAGACTTTGTGGCAGCTTCAGTGAGTTACAACTGAGTCTTTCTGAAATAACAGACCTCGCTAAAAATGGGAGGAGGATATCTTTAGCCTATCCATGTTCACAGGAACCGCCTGTCGTTCATATCACTTACCAGGTAACTTTTTTGTCAGCTTAAAAATATTGTGATACCACACTGAATCTTTAAACAATCTTGTATTCACTTAGCTTTAAATCAAGAGGATGCAGTTTAGTTCTTATCAACCAATGAGAAATGTAACCTGAGTTTGGAATCAAGCTTAATCTAAAATGGTATTATGATTTGTCATTGAAACAATAACTCAGGATGATGTGGTAACTTAGAGGATACTTCACATGGGAGATCTGTGTCTGTTCTTCTTTGATTATGCACAACTGTCTTAGATAATAACTGATTATGTGTGCATCTATCAAAGAGAGAGAACAGAGGCAAACAGTTATTGATGTATAAAAGGTTTATATGTTAATGTAGAGATAAGCCTATGAGTAGGGTGGTACAGTAGCCCACCAGAAACATAATAAATTCAAAGCTGAGCTCAAATCCAAAGTTTGAAGATTTGAAGATCCAAGGCTAGACTCGCATGAAGACCGAAACAAAGTAATGACTCTCAGTTTCTGGAAAATTCAGATGTGCATGACAGTTGGCTTATTTCTGCTTTAATTTCTCACCACTTAACTTCACAGAGCTGGACATACTCAATTTTTGAAACATATTACCCCTTTAAATTTTCTAGAAAATAAAATAATCCGTCAATATGCAATTATTATTTTGTTAAATAAACAGACAAATGTCAAATCATCATGTTCCTATCCCACCCTTGTTTTGGCAAAATTCCTACTGTTTTCAATAAGAATTTCAACCAAGGAATGAAGGTTGGGTAATTATTTCTTAGCATTTTTCACAGTAATACTAACATTATACTGCAATATTTTTGGTCATGCTGAAGCTAGTGGTATTGCCGCTAAAACTGGGGTCCCTTTCAGGATGTAGATGCCAATTATAAATGTATTCTTATCTACTGCAACATACGCAGCTTTGTGTCAAAGTAATCCATTACATTGTGATGCTGCTGAAGTATGTACTTCTCAAACAAGTCTGACTTCCTTTAACTTTAAATCCATACAGACATCTAAGCACTCCTCTTTTAAACACTCATTAAGGGAATGGTGACTCAATTCAATCATATTCACTACTTTTTAGTTATTGTTTATTTGGCATTTAAGGAGATTCTAGTATGTTAGTTACTCTGGATAAAAGCAAAGCTTTTGATCTGCGTTAGTCAATAATTTAACTTGAATACATTACACAAATTCTGGTGAAAAAAGCAATATCTATTTTAAATAATTTAAGATTTTATTTTCCAAGAAGCAAGCCCTTCTGTTCTCCAGCATGTTCAAATTAATTCTGATTGCTTAACATAAATCCACTTATTTATTTAGCAAGCAGCCCTATCTTTTGGATTCAATTGGATTAACCTTTCTAAAGAGAAGTTTTGTTTCTGACACGTAACATTAATCTAAGATTTGAAGTCACTGTGCACGTTTGCTTGCACAAGCAGGAAGAATTAATTATCCTGGTTTTTATCTTTGGAAGCAAAAAAAAAAAAAGTATTAGTGCTTCTAAAATACTGCTAGACTAACTACATTCAGAAAGGAAGACTCTTATTTATCTGAACAGGTTAGTTTCACATTGAGCCAGCAGAAAGCACTGCTAGTACCACAGTATAATGACTCAGAAAAAGTGCCATTTAATGGCTTTTCGATGCACATAGCTTTTCTGCGTCTCAACTAATGCCTTGCACAGTTCAGCCTCTCTTCTGAAATCTAACAGGATCACAGCATGATGCCAAAAAATAATGAAAAATAGACTGATGGCAAAAAGGCCTCCAGACAGACAGGGAAATATTTGCTTCATAGGCAGCTAATAATTTTCTCAGAAATTAGTTGTTTTGATTAGTTTGGATTCAGACATCTGAACCTTGTTCCTCCTTCAGGAGTTGATTAGTGCTCTGTGAGCTCAGAGACCAGCTGGGCTGTGGGTTCCAGCCAGGCTCTGTGTTCACAGTGCAAAAAGTCAGGAAATAGCTTTATTGCCTTATGATATAAATATCAGCCTTTGGAAAACTGTCTAAGCTTTAGGAACACTGCAGTCCAGTCAATAATATGTCCATTATCTTTCAGCTTTTTGTGCCAAGTGCATGTCTTCTTAAGTGTTTGTATAATCCCCAGCACGGCAGAGGCTTGATCCTGATTGAGAAATCTATTGTACTATAAACCATAATGATCAGTACTGCATAACCGTATTTATGCATTAAAAAATAAAAGGAAAGTTTAAAACATGATAGATAAAACTGTAGCAATAATTAACGGGCAATTATGAACACTGTTGTGTAGAAGTATTATTGACATATTTATATATGATTCCAGTTCTGCTTAGAAAACCATAATATAAAACAGAATGTGTATTACTTAATAATTCATGATGTCTGCTCACTAAATAGTCATCAAAACCTTTGTTTATTCTGTTAGTGCTAGCCTATCTATAACTCCTCTGAAGTCACGTCCATGCAATACTACCAGAATTTATATTCTTTGTAGCCCATAGCCATAAAAAGAAAAACATGATCACTCACACTTTGGAAATGTCACTGCACTATCACTTGTGTAATAGCATTCAGCCACCAGAGGTGACTTGATCATTCAACCCTGAAAAGCAAATATTATTGCTCTTTCATCTCATACAGACTTGTGATTCAGGATAGTGTGGGAGGGCAGACAGACAAATGCAGTTAAGAGGAGATTATTTAAAAAAAAAAAGATGAGGATCTGTCAGATTTGTTTCTGTTTCATTTTGAAAAAAGATACTTTTATCATCCTTTTCCCCCAGAAAAGAAACAGCTGCAGAATATTTAAACTAGCCTCATTCAAAAGCTAATTACAGTGGAAATAAAGCCAATCTGGATTTGAAATTAATGGCATTTAGGCAAACCTCTCCAGGAGGAATAAGATTCATCTTAATCTGAAGAACATCTCAAAACTCCTGCATTTTGCTCAGAAGCGGTATTATGTCAAAAGTGTGTATCAATGAGAGCATATATTGCATAATTAAAAAGGAAATAAATACCTTTTCAGCAATTAGTCATGATGATTTCCTTTTCTTTGCATTCACCAATAATTGTGTACAAGTCAGTTTGTACTTTTATAGCATCTTCATACAATTTACTATCAGAAACCTTATTGTTAAGGTCAGCTATAAAATAAACATTTTTTTTACACAGAGCTGAGACATTAATAGAAAGGATCTAAACATATGGCAATAAAGTTCTTTTGATAGAAGTACATGAAGCAGAGATAAAGAAGGGGGGTAATAAGCTTGGCACAGTAAAATGAGCAAAGACCAGGCTGCAATGATCAGCTGTAATAAGACCATGAACCTTTCTAAAATCCAAAGGGCAATTTTGACTTGCGTTGAGCATCAGAAAGTAAGTCATGAAAATGATGGAAGAGGAAGGTGATATGACTGCTCCCTGGAGTAAGAAACTAGTCAGCCATCCTGAAGTTTAGAAGGGAGAGATTTAGGATGACTGTAAAAGAAAGACCTGGAGTAGTCAGGAGAAGGTGTGATTAATGCATGGGTAACATTTTGAGCAAAGGTTGAGGAATTTGTTAAGAACAAATTCTGACAACAATGTTCTGAAACTGATCAATAGCAGACAAGCAGGGTTTTTAGAGACACAATCTTTTATTACAGCAGTGGATTTGTTTGTTGGATACACAGACACAAAAGAAAAGGAATATGTAATGTCAAAAATGAATCCAATTTTTCATACTGTGCAAAGAAAGTAAAGATCTGAGTTTAAAAAACCTCTACACTCAAACCAAAAAGATCGTGGAAGCACAAGCATGAGGACAAAGGGTTTATCTTAGATAACAATGTATCTGAAACAGTAGTTGCAGAACTACTAACAGGGAGCCGAGAGCAGGTAGAAATCCTAGCATCGTATCATCTGAAATGCTGATGTGCACTATAAATGCAAACTGCACTGGGATTTAAGTACCCCTGAGCACCTCAGATCTCTTCCAGCGTAAACATTTTACAGGCTTATGCTTCTCTGACAGGTTAATTAGGGTTGCAATTGGAATGTTCCACATAAGGGCAAGCAAAGGTATTAAGATCTCCACCAAAATAAAACCAGGATCTACCAAAAATTGAACAGGAATCACAGCAACAGTAAAAATCATGAGAAGAAAGGGGAGCAGTGCAGGCTGCCAGACCTAATTAACACTACCTGTGGCAATGCTGCACAAGGCTTAATGAGACACAGTACTCTGAATGTCAAAAATCATAGTTTTCATTTCTCTTCATTGCTCTTCCTTAGCCATCTAATTCTCTTTTCATTGTTTTCTGGGACAGACCCCCCACATCTATTTAATTTACTAGTTTTTTTCTCATCCAGAACAATGAATGTGGGGGCAAGGCAAAAGCAAGCTGACTAATGGGTATTAAGGTATCAAAACTGCAATTACCAGTGAAGCACAACACAAAGAGCTGAAATCAAGGGTTTATGAAAACGAAAACAGAGTTCTAGGCAACTACAGCACTATTCATCTTACAGTGCAGAGATGTGACTGACTAACCCGATACTTTTCTGTTATAAAAGCACAGATTATTAACACAAAGTGTAGAAGAATATTTAAACCACCTGTAATTCAGTACAGTACTTGAAATCATGCCACAGGGAATATTATTTGTTCAATGGCAAAAAATAGGGATTAATAGAAGAAACGTAAGATGGTTAAGGAATTAGCTGGAAGGAAGATAGTAAATGGTTATAGTAATATAAAAGAAAATGGAAGGAATTTACTAGTGGATTTTTTTCATAATTGATCTTGAGGCTAATCTAGAAGTTTTATTAATGATCTGATGAGACATGCTAATAAAATCTGTGTATGGCATAAAGTCAGTAGTATTTTCAATACAGGACCAGGATATTGCATCTGTAATTTGGTGACCTTAGCATCTAGAACAAAAAAAAAAATTATTAAAATGAACTAATATAAAGTGCATAGTGATATATTCTACGATTAACAGAAGGAATTTCTGCTATAAACTGGATATTCATTAGCTGGAAACAAACAAGGATGACAAAAGCTTGAATGTGTTAAGTGACTAAAAGATGACTCTGAATCAAAAATGTGGTATGTTTATGAAAAGAACAAAGGCAGTCTGTGAGGTACATCAGTGAGGTACATTCAGTAAGTAATGCAATAGTGGGCAACACAGCTGTGAGGCCTCATCTAGAAAACATTTTACATTTCCACACATTCATGTGCAAGAAAGACACATTCAAACACCAATTGGTCACTGACCCAGTGTTAGTAAAAACAGCTCTGATGGGTAGCATATTCCTATTTACCTGTTTCATCAGTTGTTGGATTTAAGTTCATGAGGATGATCTAGCATCCAGGCCAGTGCAGGCAGTACATTAGGAAGTACAACATAAACAGTGAAAAAGGTCAAGAGGCAGAACTAGCTGACCTCTCAGTGGGGTTCAAAAAAGTGACAAAAGACATGCTTATTTATCGTGCAGAAATACAGTATATAGTATCTAACCCAGGAACTCTTCTTGTCTTAGTAAATTATTTTCTTCTTGCATATATTTTCATTCCAAAACATGAGTTTTGAAAGACAGTTTGGCAACACTGTGATGGGCTGGCTGCAGCCCCAAAGACTCTTTATGGCTATAAAATCCAATCAAGGGGCAGGCTGACATGGGTGAAGGAAAACAATTCTTGAATTGATGGTTAATTTCTTTTGGATTTTTATTAAGGGAGAGTTGGACTTAACATACTACAGGAAGTTGGCTAAAGAAACTTAAATCTGAAAATATCCATTCACGTATGTGGAAATATATTTATTTCTTCTGTGATTAGTATGTTCTGAGTTTACCAATAAACTTTGGTTAAACTTAAATCTGAAAATATCCATTCACGTATGTGGAAATATATTTATTTCTTCTGTGATTAGTATGTTCTGAGTTTACCAATAAACTTTGGTTTAGGGTAAAACAATTAACATGAAGGGATTTTAATCTGAGAATTGCAAGTTTTGTGTCTTCTGTTGGAGATAAATAGCAACATAGCAAAACCAGATATATATTTTCAGAAGAGGTGGATTGAATTTAGATTTGACTAGAAAATCATCTTTGGGTTAAGGCATGAAAATGGGAAGTATCAAGGTGATATTTTAGTTGCATTTCTAACTCTGTCACAAATTACTACCATGACCTTGAGTAAATCTCTTAATCTTCCTGTGTAATTGTTTGGTCACCTATAAAGAGGGAATACTAACAGTTACCCACTTCTCAAGAAAGCATGGGTTTAAATCAGTTAATCTAAGATACAATGTATGTGAACATATTCCTCAAAGAGAAGGCATGTTATCATCACTTAAACTAAATATTAAACAAAAAAGACTAAATAATTGGAAAATTAAAACCAAAAGATTCTTGACCTGACAGAATTTGCCAGCAGACAAAAATAAATGTAAATATTATTAAGTTTATCGTTATAAACAGAAGTATACGACAAAGACAGAGAGAACAGCTAATATGAATGTTCACAAGTGATGAAAGACAAACAACTCTGAAACTTAAGCTTTGAGGTCTGTACTTAAAAAAGTAGTTAGGATAAAACCCAGATGTCGTGTAGTTTTGTATGTATAAAAATGTCTTCCACCTCAATGACTGTTCCAACAATAACTTGCAAGGCTAAGTAGGAAACATACTAGAACACCGTCATCCTTAGTATACATTTCCATTCAACTGATTTCAAGTCAACAGAAGCAGAGCTAGATTATTTCTGACTATTCTTGAGTTGAAGCATATCTATGGGAAAAAAATGAACCAGTCGGGTCAAGGCAACATGCCTGTCTCATTTGTAGTCCACCTTTTTCTGTAATTCATTCACTGAAGTACAAGTTTGAATAAATTCTGGTATTTCAACCTGAATTCAGGAAAATGAAGTAGCTGTTGTATGTGCTAATCCACAATATGGAGCAATGAAAAGCTTTGCACAAATATCTATACAGGAAAGAGCATCTTCGCAATGTAAATGCAGAGCGTGTGCTTACTGCTGGACATTGGGCCCACTGAATTTTAAATGTATTTAGGTTCAATAGAATATAGTACTATAGTATTTGAAGAGACCTAAAAATGACAAAGAAGTTCTGGTTTATGGTTATAGCTGTTATAAAAAGTTATGATAGTTTTACGACTAATGATACTTCTTCAACCCATTCCTTAGGTATTTTCCTATTAATTACACAGCAATAAATTTCTGGCTGTTTTGACCAGGGAACAAGATGAGAAGACCTTTGAAAGTTGGAAAGTTTACATTTTTAATGGAAAGATGTTTTTATGGTTCTTACATCTTCAAGCAATCATAATACATAAACAAATAACAATCAGCCATAGGCTATCTGCATGGTCAATCTGTGACAGAATAGGGAAAAAATACTTTAGCAACAGTTGGTAGACAATCTGATTTACAACCCATGTGATGTCGTTGCATGACAGCATACATACTATGTACAGAAAAATGAAAAGTGACTGATTTAGAAAGGTTGTTACACAGCAAAAAAAGAACATATTCATGCATATATTCATGCACATATTCACTGAGAGAGCAACCGAGTCAAAAGACAGCACAATTAGAAATGAAGACAAGCATTACAAGAGACATTTATTTACTCAAAGGTTAGATTACTATGCACAGAAACAGAAGATGCAGTTGTGAATTCATTCAATGGGAGGTTTCCTATTAGCAAGAAAGATTCAAGGGTATGAAGTAGACACAGACAAGATAGGACTAGAACAGGAGTTAGGATAGATGACATCTTTTCAATCCATTCTAAAACGTTAACTTGGATGCCTTCTGAATGGACAAGACAGAAAGGTCTAGGACATGGGATAAATAGACTGTTCATTCAAGTAACAAATCTGTTAAATCTGGAGGTATTGCAAACATAAGGGATACCACAGAAAAAAACCACCATCATAACACATGGGAATTACACAGGTGGAAAATATGGAGAAGAAAGAACAAAATGAAATTCACAGGACAAGTATAGCAAGGTTATTTAGAAAAAAATGTCCAATTCACATATATTCTATAATAGCATTTAGTGACTGAAAAATTTCAAATGACAGCAGATAAGAAAATATAAATGCAAATATATATATCCACTTCATAACCATACTAGCTCAACTATTTTGCAGTCCTTGGACTTTGCAGTGATCTGAATGACAGAACACAAAGGTGTCGATTCTCAAGGCCAGCTAAACTTCATGAAGTACAAATATGCCACCTTTATATTCAAGTGTGTTCTTTTAGTGAATGTCAGAGCAAATTCTAGGGCTGTAAATTCATACATTCCCTCTCTCTTCAAAGAAAGTCACAGGATTTCCAAGCTACCTTGTTATGACAACTTCTCAGAGAGACTGCCACAATGTCCAGTCTCTCTGCAATTCCCTCTATGCCAGAACTCAGGTTATTCTACTGGGGTGGAATAGCTGACCAATGACTATCAAAACCACCGATGTGTACAACTGAAACGGAACAGACTACTCATTTGCTCTGGTAGCATCTTGGACAACTTTATTTCAGGCATGATATTTCTTTCCACTGAACTGACTCATCAGGCAGAAAGACCCAATGGACGTATACATGCATGACCTAATATATTATATATACAGGGCTGATGCAGTTTTGAGCTGCATAAGCACACAAAGCAAAACAAAGTAAAAAGCAAAGTGGCATATTCCTCTTCACATGGGATTATGAGATCGTGGTTAGAATTGCACTGCATAATGGTGTCATCTATAAATTGTAGCAAAGACAGATAAAGAAAAAGCAAAATGACTAGAGAACTGAAAGGAGTAAGAGCAGAGGAACGGTTAAAAAAACTCAGGCACAATGTCTAAGCCTTTAACAAGATCTTTTCTTTTACATGCATGCATTTGAAGAGAAGTTTTTCAAATGGAGCAGTTACTGAAGAAACAAAAGATGTTCTTCTCTGTGATGGCAAGATCCATTTGAATTTAGTTCAGCAGCTGTTTGATCTGCCTGTTATTGAAATGAAACATGGTATGTTCTTTTTATTTCTGGTATCAGGTTTCACCTGAGATTTTTAGCTTAAAAGAGGCATTGTGGTAGAATAATTGCCCCATACTATAGAAAACCGAAATAGCTAACTTTTTTTTGAGAAGTATGTGTTTTCCTTTGCCTGAAATACAGCAGAGTATCTCTTGAAATCATTTAAATGCTAAGTAACTGCAGAACTACATCTTATCAGAGTAGTATGTTAGATGCCTCTGCAGAGGAAGGCTAAGAAAATAATCGGTACACTGTGTTACCTGGAAATAGTGCTTCCTTGAGACCTTCTGGCATTTTGCTTTGCTCATCTTGACAAGCATGTCTCAGACCTGACAATGGAGAGTAGGCTGGAGAAAATCTGATTCTCAGAATATTATATATAGATGTATCATTTAGCATTTGGAATTCTTTTAATGTGAGATAAACAATGAAGCTCAATGTTCAAATTTGCCAATCTCACATTTCTACCACCCACTACTGACTAACTTGTAAGGACAGAAGCAGCTAGGGAAACCCTAGCCCCAGACTGATTTCTAAATTACCTTGTCCCTGACTGTTCATGTATGCTACCTTCTCAGAAACATATATACTGTTATTTTTTAGCCATTTTTCTGTAACCCTTCTGATTACTTTTCTCATTGCAGTCTGAGTATATTATGATCTTACAGTACACAGTACTTGGCTGTAATTATGATGTCTCTGCCTGGTTTCCACACTGAGAGATGCATAAATTACCCTCTGTCTTACCCCTTGTCTTAGCCCCTGGCAGGCTAAGACGTATTGGCTTAATCACTATACTCTGTCTTATGAGAAATATATTCAACTGTTGGTGAAATAAAAAAGAAAAGGAAATTAATAATATAAGCTATAGTTTTCTAAATAATGATGGTTGCACACCAGACTGCTATATAATTAGGCTTACTGACAAGAAAGAAACTGGGCCTGGGATGTTACTTGTGCTGGCACCAAGAACAGTGGGGAAAAGAAATGTAAAATATGCACCATTCTGCCATTCATACTCTGCTTATCTCCTTGTTGTTGATGAGAGCAGAGGAATGAAGAAAAGGGGCCACAAATACAACACAGATCAGGGGAGCTGCCTATGTGTGTCACCAAGACACATTGGGCCATTTCAGTTTTCCCCTAGCTTACAGCAGTTTCTGAGACTTGTTCCAGAAGATAAGGATATGCAGGTTTCATACTTTTGTCAGCAATCTCTCTTGACTATACAGTGCAGTGGAGGCATATATGAAAAAACTCTACTTGCTGCTGAGCTATTTCCCAGCAGGTTTCTGCAGTAACACAAGGCAGCTTTGCAGGGCAAGGACGATATCATTTTTGGCCTGTACTTCCAGCTCTTGATTTTGGAAACAAATGCCCCTAATGAAAAAAGAGCTTCAGAATTCAGTATGAAAATAATAAACAATGGGCCTGAGAAAACCCATTTTCAGCTCTGTAGAACAGTTGAATATTTCATATTTAATTAGCAGAACACCACTTCTCAATTTCATGCATTAGGATTCTGAAATATCAAAAAGGCAATGAATCAGAATCATCCTAACGTGTCCCTCTTTCTGTTCAATGTGGTGCTTGGCTTCTCTGAAATTAAGTCTGGTTTTTGACAACAAAAAGAAAAAATGAAAGAAGAATCTTTCTAAAACTCATCACAATCCTGCAAAATTATCAGGTTTGGGGCAGAAGTAGTTACGTAGTTCTTTATTGATTTCTGACCAGTACGAATTTATATTCCTAAATCTTTCCTTTTCCAAAAGGCATGAATATTAAATGTGATGTTTAAAAATATCACTCCCATCCTTTAATACTATATAATTAAAGGGGACGTAATGAAGAGTGTGCTTGTATTACAATGACAGCTTGGCATTTTTTACTATGAATAAACACTTAAACTTGAATATACTGGGGGAAAAAAAAGTTCACAACTGTAGGCCGCAGTAAACTGCACAACCCACAGTAAGGCTATTAAGACTATCAGAGTTATACCAGCAATGAACTTGGACTCATCGTTTGCACTTTAAGCCCAGGATTGTAATACCATTACCTATACTAAATATAGCCTTGTTATATAGTGCCCTGGTATTAGCACACAGAAGTCTCTCATTTCAGCAGGTCAGCACTGCAATAATTGTGCATAGCAAAAGCACTACATTATGCACAAGGTTTTTCCACCACTGAAGTATTTTGTGGGATATGCTTCAAAACAAGTGTTATCTACAACACAGAGATTTCCAACATTTAAATGGATGAAAATAAAAAAGTCCCAAGAGTTTGACAAAAAAGTATGCTTTATCACTTTGACCAACAATGTAACTATTGATTTGGACAGCAGAATTTCCACTTTCTGGCCCATTGCTTAAAGAATCTGAAGTCTGTCCAGAATTAGAAAGAAAGTATTAAGAGTAGAAGATTAGAGATTCATGGTTTTGAATTACAATCTTCTTATGATGTAACAGGTGACACGACAACACGCAATAGTGTAGCAGCCTGGAAAAGTGCTTTGTTAATAGTATAAGGAAGGGAGATTTGCCTGGTCTGGGAATAGGCTTTTTTTAGGACTGGCAAAAATTAAGCATGGTTCTTCTGGTATTTCTACACTTTCTTTTTTCATATTCCTTTTCAAAACACACGTTTATCTCCCTGAATTAAAAATTTAGAACAGAAGAACAGAATGCTTCAGGGCTTTCTTTACCTCCTATCCCAGCTAATGTCCCTGCTCAGTAATAACAGGATTACACGCTCTAAGAAAAACATGTGATACAAAGGCTCCCACAATGCTTTTCAGTTGCCAGAGACTTTTTCAAACTGAAAAAAAGACAAAATAAAGAAGACACTGTTTTCTAGAAGAACTGCAATATCCAGTCTGAAAGGGAACAGATAATTCACTAGAAAAAATATATATGGTACATATAGCTTCATGTTCAAGCTGACTTGCAAAGGAAAGTAAAAAACAAAGGGGGAGGGATAGGTTTATTTTCTGCTTCTATGCAATACAGAAGCTCAACCTGAATGATTTTGATGTCTTCGTTTTTTAATCTTGCCTCTTTTTTTTCCCCAGGAAAAAAAAAAAGGATTAAAAATGTGATTCAGTTTTTGTTCATTCTCTCTATGAGAAGATTCGATAAATGAATAAAGGACAAGAAATTTTATTATATCAGCTTTTGTAAATTATCTTCAAGGTGTAACTTCCGTTTGCTATATGAATTTGAAAACATACTGAACAATCATGGCTTGACAGTAAAGGAGATGGAAAATGCTTCTTCCTTCTAGAACAAATACAGCACAATCATTTTCTTTGCCAACTTTTTCAGGTTTTATGATCTCTTCATCATTTGGATAGAGCAGATGAGCAAAAAGGATAAGCAGAAGTAGATGTCACTAGAACAAAAGTCAGCATGGAAAGACTGGCTGAGTTTTCAGAAAATGAAGATATAATTTATCAGAATTAGCAAAGATGCACTTTGTTTTTCAACTTAATTTAAATAAGGGACAAAATGCCTCAGACCTCTCAAGACCTTTCATTTAGCCTCCCTTTGCATTTACACAAAGGTGTGTTTAGCATGGATTGTCAGATCTTAATGTCATTAGTGTAATAAGGCTTTAGTGCACAAAAAGAAAGCCTGCTCTGCTGGGTGCTGGCTGACTTTTTAAAACATGCTTATACATTTTACATAACCAGAGCAGTACACTCATTTTCTTTTTTTGCTTAACTTTTGTAGGTTCTTCTTGGATTGTGCTCACTGCAGACAAGGACGGCTTTGTGCCATTAATATTCAAAGCAACACAAGAGATAATTATAAGGGATGGAACTGACAGTTCAGAAGTCTGTGGAGGTCACTCCTACAAAAAAAGCATTTCAACGCGACCACCAAGCAGTGTGACATAACTTCTGAACAAAGAACATTAATGACTTTCTTTTCTAATACAATACAAAGACATTCTGCAGTGTCAGAAATGGAATGACTAGAAAGCTGTTTTCACTACTTTCAATGTATTTTAACTGTAAAATCTGTGGCACGGTTGCACTATAGCTAAATCCTAGGGTTGGATGGACCCTCATGATTTCTTCTGAAGGATCAGACCTAGAGTGAAGTTCACCACAGCTGTTGTTATTGGCTGCCAGTGGACTGGAGCAGAGACTAGCCTCTACTTTAATTGTGGTCAGGGTGTTCTCGGAGAAACAATATTATGCTAAAAATCATATGCGGTAACAACAAATCTAGCTAATACTGGTGTACAGTCCACACAAAAGCTGAAGAAAATACAACTAAAGAGCATTTATATTCATTAAGGAAAACTGGGAAGGGGAAAAAAAAATAAAAGAAAACTGCTTCAGGCTCTTTTCTGTTCCAGCTGGATCCCATGGAAACCTGCAACGTTTTCAGAAATGCTTAATTTTTATAGGAAAATGTTCAATTACTAAAAAGGTTGTATCACTGTCTCCTGTCAGTATCTTACACAGCATGTAGAACTATACATGCACACAGAAGAGAAAGAAAAAACCTTGCAAGGTAAGTTAGGGATCAAAGACACTGAACATCAATTTCATTTGGCTAAATGCAGGTGTCTACACTGCACTTGTAATCTAAACTCTGGTATGATCAGTTAAAAAAAAGGAAAAGCCCTTCCATAGCAGATTTCTCATGCCCTAATGTAGATTTCAAACTGATCGTGGTGAACCATCCCTACTAAGTAAGTGCCTATTCCTTTTCACCAGCTGCAAAAGCAAGCTAGGTTGACCAATATAAATACAAATATTTTCATTTAGTTAGATGAAGCTCACCCACAGAGACAAGACGCAATACAGGTACATCTGAGAAGCAGGCAGGCAGATTCATGAAAACTGAACTTTCATGATTATGGTGACAGAAATAAGCATAAAGGAAGAGCTAAATGAACTTCCTAATTTTTCTTCCCCTAAATGCAAAGACATGGGTAAAGTTTAATGAATGAGTAGCTACACATGTGAGGCCCACATCTGGTACGACTGGACAGGCTCCAGCAGAAACCATGGAAAGGCATGCCTGCTTCACCCTGCACATTCAGGGAAACACAAAAGGGATGAGAATTATTTAAGCTACTATTAAGACTTATATTTCATACTGTGCATTTTGAATTTTGTTAATACTTCTGGAGACTCTTTTTTCCCTGCCTGGGAACCATGGCAAGCCTGTTTATAGGGCGCAGATACGCTAAAACCAAGTTACAATACTTCATTACAAATGAAGGCTGGATCAAGAAGGTAGATCTATGGTCTGAAGACACTTAACGTGTTTGGAGGTTTGGCAGTAGTACCTTTCCAGTGATGCAGCCAGAAATCTCATGAAGAACAGTTTCAGTTCCTGAAAGATGGAAACAGTTGCAATTCATTAGCTTAAAGTATCCTCCCAGAGACAAAGGAATCATCATTCCAAATTGCCCACATCCACAGGTATGCAATGTAGCTGGGTATATTTGTACTACCTTGTTTGCAAAGATATTTTTAAGTAGCCTTGAGAAGCATTCCTGCTTGTGGGGAAAATCAAAACAAAACTAACAAAAAACGCCAAACAAAACAAAATTAATTTGACCTTCTAATCATTAAACGTATCTATTACTTTACAGTTATTTGGTTAATTGGATTGCCTGCTACTTTGCATTAAAATTGTGTTCAAAAAGGTATTTGTATTATTACTGCTTCAAGATTTGGTTTAAGTCATGCTTTCCTTCACTGAAATCAGCACAAATCATTGAAATCAAAGAAGTTAACACAGAAGTTCACAGACTTAGTATGGTGAGGGAGGGCATTATCAGGTTTCTAAATGACATTGCACATTTCAAAGCAGCAGATGTTTCTAATCTTCCAAATATATTTGAACAATATCCTTGTGTCTCACAACAGTACCTGGTATTTACAATACTTACACTATGGCCAAGTAAGATAAAACTTAATTATAACTGATTAGAATGATGGGAGGATACCTTTTAGAAGACTACTTAGGCTCAACGAAAGGAAGAAGTAAAAGGAAATTTTTCTCACAAATAGTATCCCCTAAGGGTGGTAGTCTCATAGTTTGGTCCAATTGAAATAAGGTTAATGAAACAGAAAAAATATGTTACATGGAACAGTCCTGCATTCTAAACATACAAACTTGAAGAAAAATGGGTTGATAACAAGACACTTTTGATTTTTCCTGTATAGTTTCCTTGAGTTCATTACATACATTATTCATAAGGACTTCCTCATTGCTACAGAAATACTCATGTTCCACCTTTTGACATCTTCATGCCTTAGTGCTGTTGAAACAGCCAAAAGGGGAATTCTGAGAAGGTGAAAATCTTAGCAGAGATCAGCGAGTATCCAGGCATCAAAGATGCCTCAGAACTTACACTTATCACTACATACTTCATTGTCAGTCTGTCACGCTACCATTTTAATTTTTCATGTATTACTCTTCTATAAAACAATCTAAATGTTGAGAAGATCAGGAGTGAAAAGAGCTTCTTTGAACGGCTATCAAAGTTTGGTTTGGATTGGTTCAGTTCAGTTCCATGGATTTTAGATGACAAAACAATTAGTTTCAGTGAATAACTGGCTGTAAAATTAAAAAACTTAGTTCTGTAATGTTTAATGATGCTTAATTTGGATTTGTTATACTTTGGTAACATTGGTTTTGCCTGCTGTATGATTCAAGGGTTACTGAACCTAAGTAGGAACTGATCTACTTGAAGGTGCTATCATCACCCAGCACAATTAGTCTGGTAACAAATGAGGACCCCAATTCATCCTGCTGGTCACCTACAATTTTATAGGAAAGCTTAAGAAAATATATACTATATATCAATCAAAACTGTATAATGTTAAATAATAGCACTGCCCTCCCCCCCCAATTATAAACACACTATTACGTGCATCTATTTGAAAATGAATGTTTAAATCATACACATAAAAATGGACACCAATTGAATGAGAAAATATTTGTTTTCAGGTAACGATTTAGGAGTGCAGTGCAGAACTATCTTATATAGTGTCTATCACAGAGCTGTAAAGTTAAAATTGAAAGTAATAAAAGCACTGGAAGAAGTGCTGAAGAGATTTATGCAAAGCAGAGGATAAATTTTCAGCTTTGGTTTGAATGGAGAACAGATGGAGAATCAGTGAAGTAGAGAGATATGACTGTTCTATTAAGCACAAGCTGTACAGAAGATTTTTGCACAAACAGTGATAAAGGCATGTGGAAAGATAGAGTTTGTACTAAATTAGTTGAGCAGACAGTAGGCTGTGAAAAGGAGAAAAGCACAGACTGAGAAGAATTCACCATCCTCCAGAAGTGCTGTTTTATAGGGCCAAAATCAATCTGTTTAGAAAAAGCAGAGCTGTTCAGATCACCTAAATTTTATGATGGCACTAAGCCCACCCCCCTTTTTAGGTTCCTTATTTGACCAGCAGAAAGGATGAGCTCCTCTGGAGTAAGAATGAGACTACTGGTGCTATGTTCCTGGTCCACAGTCACCCAGTAGGAGAGTCTGCCTTCTGTAATTAAAAGAGAGGAAAGAGGGAAGACTAGGAGCTTAAATTAGAAGTCAAAGCAGAATGACTACACTCAGTATGCAGTACCAGTGGTGCTCAGAAGACTAAATGGTGTACCAGCTCCTCCAAAACATTTCCCCTGTGGGGAATAAACAACATACCAGAAAGTCTAAATTTCCATTTTAATTACTCTGCATATTTATCCAGCACATTTATATGCATCCTAGTATATTTTTAGAGTTGGTATATCTTTACTTAAAAGTACAATCTGCTTTGAAGTAAAGTTAAAATACAACTTGCCTTACGTTTTCCATAACTTTGCTGCTAAGCATGCAGCAGTCTGCTTCACTCTTCCTGGTTTCTTGTATTGACCCACTTCTTGAGAAAATGCTAACAACACAAGTTCTATATGCCAGATAGGCTTTTTCTTTTTTGATTTTGAAAACAATTTTGTGAGAACAGTAATAAAACAATATAAAAATTAAATGCAACAAAATCAAAGTCAGTTGAAATTCTGCTGGCCAATCTATGATGCTGAGTTTGCACAATGAAATACTACTTTGATATTCTTCATAATAGCTAAACAGTGAGAGATTGCTGCAGGAAGCATATAAAGTAGGCCCTGCATGACCCTCAACTAGTTCTTCCCTTTTATCCTCTACTACTCCTGAATAGTCTTATCTACACTCACGTGAAAAATCTTAAGTATTAATTCCCTTTAATAAGTCTTCAACCACTAAAACAGTATAAATAGTATCATCAAACCTAACTGCCTTTCTCCCAGTTCTCATTTTTATCTATGTTTTCTCAGCTTGGACAATTAACATATTTTTAGCCATTTTTACTTTCAGGTTTTCCTATCTTAACAGCAACCCCCAAGCATTGGAGCATTTTCCCCATCTAATATGCAGCTGAAGAGTCCTTCTTTCTAACCCAGGACAGTGCCAATTATTCTTAAGTAACTCCTGACAAACGTTTATCAAACTTGTTCTTAAAAAGCCAACATATGGTACCAGATTGCAATTACAAAACCAGTGAATTAAACCTGGACTCATCTGACCTAACTTTTAAGCATGTGAAGTCAGGTGAGGTAAATCCCATGGGTTATGCAATTTTGCACATGAAAGTATGAATTTATTTTCCATTGTCCCATACAACAGAAGTATTAGTGTTTTACATGTCAATAGTAAATTTGTATGTTTATACGTATGTTCATTAGTGAATATTATGACTTCATTTTTCTAACAGACTGAGGCAATTTCACAATCTTTATGTTAAAATGCAAACTCACTTTGCTGAGATTCAGTATTTTGCTGCTGGTGCTGTTATCTAATGGACAAGTAAAGGTCTTCCATTATCTCCCAGCTAATGACATTTGGGTACCTCTGATATGAGTTACCAAAGTGCTCAGTGCAATTCAGCCTCTGCTTGCAGGGAGCCAACACTGCCCTCGAACTTTATGCTTCCCTTTCCTCCACTATTATTTGACACATATATGTGAACAACCAGGTGTGATCAAATGTTTGGAGGCATGTGCTGCCAAGTTCAGCACTGGCACAGAAAGACCTCCTGCACAGGAGGTGACATTTGCAGTGTTATACAGACTTGCCAGTTAAAACCATTAGTACTCAACAACCTCTGTCCTTTGGCAAGGATCCATCCCACTTGTCAGAAGGCACCATATCTTAGCAGACAAGGGAGTACGCAGTCAGGAGAGCCATACATCTAAACACCATGGTGTAATACTACAGACGAAAATGAACCAAAACTCCAGGCAAATACAAACCATTAGTTCGCTTTAGGGGCAACAGTCACTTCCTTCACATCAAACATACTTAATACATTTCAAAAATATAAAAGGCAGTACAGAAAGGCACAGTTCACAAAGATTATTTTTTAAAAAATTGTACAAAATTCACAATAATGTACCAATTTCAGCAATCAAAACATAAACTTTTGCCACATGAGAAAAGCTCTAGTGTTCTAATTGAAACTTAGCTGTGGGAAGCTGAGATGAAGTTTTCCAAAGTGATACAGGTGAAAGGCCTTCTCATTCTCCCTTCAACCCCTGCAGTCACTGGATGGAAATGTATGGACCCCAAAAGTTATATGGTTGAAAAGACCCACCAAACTACTGGTAAAGCAGGTCAGTTTCTCAATTGAACCTACAGCTCAGCTGCACAGTTGTGCCAGCATAGTGGAGAAGGCATCATGATTCTTAAGTCACACCAGTGACTTACTAACATGCCCAATGCTATCATATCTCATACCCTTTATCTATCAGTGAATTATGTGTCTCTGTAATTATCAATAAATTACTTTTGAAGCTTAATGTTTCAGTGCATTTTACAATAAGGCAAATTGTATTTCTTTACATTTTACCTACCACAGACAGCATAACCTACAATTAACAAATTAGTCACAATTTGATTTTTAAGTATGATGCTAACTGTTCCCCTTCTTGTCCTTCACTCAGAAACTTAGTTTACTTAAAAATAAGTCAAATAAGGAAAAAAAGTGTAAGTCAAAATACTGGCTCCACTGCAAATTACTGTCAGAATTTCTTTTAACTTCAAACAAGTCATGATTTCACACTCAGTTTGTAAATACTCTTATGCTCATGTAACTTGCATACAGCTGTTAATTTCTGTTCCCATGTCTATCTTTCCTTATTAAAATTTTATTTAGGTATCAATGATATTGTTATCAACACAAAATGTAGCTGCACTGATCTTCATTGATACACTGTTACCTCAGAACACTTGTACCTGTTAATAGCATGAAAGAAAACTGCATAACAGCATGCCTGAAATGTAGGATTAACCTGAGAAGCAGCAAAGATGAAAGCAGTGCTTTTGCAGATTAGTTACATAAAAGGAAAATAGAAAATGCAACTGTAGGAGACAGAAGTATCTAGGCCTGAATTGTTTACTGCCATAAGAAAGGGTTCTCACAGCAAGATTTATTGAGGAGAAAAGAGATCTACATATGGTGGCATAAGTAAAAGGGAACTCCAGGGTGCCTACTAGAAACATTAAGAACTGAACAATCTCTCTCACATGGTATTTTTAAATACCTGTAAGGATGTGATTTGTATATGAGCTTGGTTCTGGACTAACCACCATTACAAGGATGTGTAATTTAAAAGAGCATATTTGTTCTGAAGAGGTATGCCTGAAAATGTTCTTGGAAAGACGATTCCCAAGGAACACTGTCACATCAAAAATCCTTATTTGCAATGTAATTGTTTTACGCAAACCAATTTTAAAATGGAAACACTTTCAAAAAGCTATCTCATTTTTAATATACATGATATTTTTGTTTTGCATGTTATTTATGGTACACAACAAACTGTGTGACTAGTCAGGAGATAATTTTTACCTCTTAGCACTTTCACAGCAGCACAAGTACAATAGTTTGACACAGAGCTTTATGCTAGCAGACTGGAAGATCCCTTTTCCTGCCTCAAAGCACAGATTGTGACTATTCACAATGTATGTCCTTTGTCTTCTACAGCTGTCTGTTAAATACTTGAAAACAGTTACATCCATTATGTCTCCCTTTAGTCTTCTCTAAGCAACATGACTCCTTCAATTTCTTTCACAGACATCCACCCTGGACCTCTTGCTCCTCTGCCCTACACTAGCATTCAGTATCTGTCTTAAACTGCAGTAGAATTAGTAGAATTTAGTTGAAGGTCTGTTTCAGGCATAGAAAAAGCACTGGTGTATGTTTTTGTGTACAGAAAAAGTAGGCTGCCACAGCACGAACAACTGCAGGAGGTGACAAAACGTTCCTGTATGAGTGTTCTACCATTGCCCATGCCTTCTTCCTGGTGTAGGTAACAATCAGCTGTTTGAAAACTAACTTAGACAACAGCCTGCATCTCCTTTGTCTCTACAGCAATCAGCAAAGTGTTGGACCTGCCAAAGTCCAACCTGCTGAGGCAGGCTTCAAGGGGTGTGGCGTGCTACCTGCTTTAGGAGATGAGGCATGGTAGCTACTGCTGCAGAGAAAAGCAGTAATTGCCACTCACTTTGTCACGGTCCCAGCCCCCCAAATTTTCACTGATCCTCTCCATTCCTCAAAGCCTGGAGCCACAAGGAACCCCCACAAGACCTCATGCTACAGAGAGCAAAATTCAGCTCTGCCTATGCAATGGAAGTATTGTGACCCCGTTGGGCTCAGCCAAGGAGAACAGGCAAGATACTTGTGTCTAACACACAATGATTCTGCTCACACATCCCACAGCCATGCCTGCCTTCTTGTAACAGCATGATATTGGCTCAGGTCTAGGTAATTTTCTGAAAAAATTTTCATCTTATATTACCTTTATTACTAAACACCTCCCAAAATTAAGAAGAAACATTTTTAAACTAATAAGAAAAAACACAGAAAACTTCTGTACCTTTTAGCTACTGATCTTAGGCTTTACCACGTCATATGTTAGGGGTCTCAATTACATGACAGTGCCTCATTACATTTTCCCATTAAGAAATACAATGATGAGATCAACTTGATCATCCATTAATGTCCATAACCTAGATTAATATATTTTAAAAAAAAACATGCTTGTGAAGTTAACAGGAAGTATCTTCAAATTCTTTTGCCTTATAACATTATGTTCTTTGAATGCATACATATTCAATAAGAGCAAAGAAAAAAAATCTATAGCATGCATAAGCATCTTCACAGCGTGTCTCCCCATCGCATCCATTTCACCTTTCCCTGCCATTCTTTCCCTTTAACAGGTATTCATAACTCTTCTTTCTCAGACTGTACTATATTTTTATTAATGTTGTGTTTCAATCTAATTTGAAAAGCAGATGCCCAAATGATGCAACAAATTAAGTTATGAGAATGCAAATCTGTTCTCAGTGCAGGGACTGAGAACAGATTTGTGAGGCTGGTCAGTGTTTAAGAACAAACCTGACCCAATGCAAGCACATATTTTTAAAAGACAAAAGGTGTGCTTTAAATGAGCATGACCATAGGGAGATGCTTTCTATAATTTCAGCTTTTTAAACACTTTTCCTTGCATAATTTCATTGCCCCACTTCCTACCTTATATACATCTCCTAAGGGGTTCTGCATCATTTAAATCCCTGAAGTAACAGATGCATCATATATATCAGCAGTAAACAGCTTGAAAAGTCTGGGGGAAAAAAGAAAGAAAACAAGAGATGTGTATTTGCATTACAGCTACTGAGAAATAACCGCTCTGGCTATGCACATCATGGCTGTGTGACTAGCCATGGCTAGTGGCTGCTGGCCAAGCCGCCTGCAGCAATTTTCATGCTGTTCTACATCACAAAATAACCTGCCTGTGGTTACGCAAATAAGATACACACTGCTGGGGATGGAAATAAATGCCCAGGGGTAATAATAGCTACCTATACACAATCCTGGCACTCTGGTAGGCTGATACAATCCTGTTGCAATCAAAACATTATATAACTAACCATAATTTACAAATAACTACAAGTTTTGGTGATATTTTCAGCTCACTTGCAGAACAGCATTTATACATACATGTGAGAGAATTTATGTTATGAAAATAAAAGTCTTTAAGAATACTTATATAATTATAGGCATAGGAAACAAACATTTAATGTGAAAATATCTTCTGAGGGATTCTTAAGTTGTGGTCTCTCCACCTGATAAAGCAGTTTTTAAATGTTTATTTCTGTGTATTAATATGGATGGTCAATTTAAGCTTATATGAAAAGAGTAGAATGTGAAATCATTACTGTTAAATAAGATTCTTTGTGAGATTACAGGAATAAAACTATACTCCACAAATGGTTACTGCCCAGTAAAGCTCCCTGGTGGCTCAGGCTCACAGGCACCAAGTGAAAACGCTACACAGTGAGCCTCGCTGCTGAAACATGTCCCCAGAAATTATCTTATTTATTATAGATTACTTGACAGCACTTTCAAACTGCATCACCATCAATCTAAAAAAATCACAGGGCATACCATTAGTGCCTTAGGAGGTATATTTTTCGGTCACTTTTATTTGAGGACAAGATTGAAAGCACAGGCTCCGTTTTACCCTCTGCAATGCACAGGAACAAGCACCCCAGGCACCTTCTATGCCAACAACTGATGTAATACAGTGCTGAGTGTTCAAGCAGATGCAATCCTGCAGAGAGAAGGGAGTGGAACTGGAAAACAACCCTTAACAACCCACCAGGTACTGCACAGGCGCAGGCAAAAGAGAGCAGAAATTCCTAGTGCTGTTCCATTCTTGTAACTGTGCTAAGTGTGTACTTCCCAGAGCTAAAAGAACAAGAGCAAATAAAACGATCGTCATTGCCATGACTCAAGCCCAGCTCATCTTTGCTCACCTCTCTGAGAGGCATAGTATACTAATCCCCTAACCCTGAGAGTATATTAAGATATATTGGGAACATATGAATAGATTTCTAAATGAAATTTTTCAGATCTCCCTTTCAGTTCTGGGCTAGTTTTGGATTGTTCTCTTTACAGTTGCACCCTGCCTGTTCTTAATGAAAGAGGAATAGGAAAAAAGAGAAAAAAACCCGCAAAACTGTGTTTGTTCATTTTCTGATAAATTCTCATACATCTGAGTGTATTTGTAGAGCAACACAGCAAATCTGGCATATGGGTCCACTGCTTATCTTTCTAAACTAAAAATGCAACCTTGGAAATCTATTATCTCAAATCTGTCTTTTATTCATTTATTTACTGCAACTCACAGCATCAAGTGCCTGAAGCTGGCAGAAAGATTCTCTTCCATTTAAAAACCACAACAGTTCAAACAAATCCTACTCCGGACCTCTAGCCATCCCTGTCTCTATCCCATGGCCACTTATTTGCTGAACATGCTTCCAAAGGAACCTGGAAACTAACTTCTTTCACTTTGAACGGCAGCAATTTATCTTCCACAAACCTTTGCCAGTATAATTACGTAAGAGTTCTAACTCCTTGGAGTCTTCTCAAACACATCAACCTATCTTTCTGCATCTTGCAGGTGCTCTGTCAGGTATACAACAATGAAATTATGTTGAGCTTTTTTGGATACAGACAGTACATGGAATTTTACCTTGTTTCCCACAGATACATAGATATCCTCACCTATAATACACCACAGGCCATTGAATTTAACGGAAAATCCATTTATTGAGCTCAGAATTTTCTCTGCAGCTGATGCAAAACCTGCATTCAAATAAGATGTCCCTGAAAGTCACCAAATTTTAACTTGAAGACAGGGGTAGAGAATCTGCTCTGCTGGCAATTTGTTACAGGGGTCAACCAAACTCATAGCTGTGTCTTATGTATTTGAATAAATCCATGGCTCTTGTTAAACCTTCCTCCACTAACATAAAGAACTCCTTAGGTCTGGGTTTTTTTGTTTATCTTTGTAAAGGCACTCATGCAATATAGCCAAGTCACCACCTAGTGTTCTCTTGGGTAAGTTTGAGCTACCAACATATCTGACCTTGCAACCATTTCAAGCGTTTTTTTCACACCTTTATCAGCCCTGTAAGGCACCTTTACCAGTCTTTCAACATCACATATCAGAACTGTGGGTTTCAAAAATTACGATGATCAGACTGCTCTGCAGTATTGAGTCGTGACAAAGTAGCACAGTCTCGCAATGTAATTAACTTTTAAAGGGCCTGAGACTCGTCTAAGAACTTACACCCAAGGCAATCAAGACAGAAGTTTTATTGGAGCAGTTATGTATATTTATGTGCTTTCTTCACTTAAATGTGATCTCCCAAGGAAAAAAAACCAAAATCAACAAACACAAAACAAAGCAGGCACACAGCTCATTCTGTATCTTTCTCTTGTGCAGAAGGATCCAAGTAACTCTTGAAACTCGGAGGCTTCGCGTTCACACCGGTGCCCTACCTGGCGGCTGGCAGGAGCTACCTCTCCTACCGCCCTCCAGCCCCAGGGCGCGACCTGAACCCGGCAGCGAGGCCGGGCCCGCCACACCACTGCTGCCCGAGCCCCCAGGCGCCCCTCCCGCCATGGGACTACTCCACACCGGGGACACGACACCCCCGCCTAAGGCGCCTCGTCTCTCCGTCGGTCCCTTCTCAGGCCTCACCGAGAGCCACACGAATGGGCCATAGCCCACGGTGCGTTCCCCACCGGCAGCGACCGAAGGGACGAGCGGCAGCCGTCCCCCCAACCGCGGCGACCGCTAGACCCGCCCTGAGGAGGTGCGCGCCCACGAGAGGGTACGTCACCGCCCCGCCCCGTTGCCTCCTGGGAGCTGTAGTTTTGGCGGCGCCCGCCCATTGTCAGCGCCGGCTGTTGGGTCATAGAGTTCAGGCGTGTCCGGCTAGAGCGCCGCTGCTGGGAACGTTGCCGCCGGCCCGCCCCCCGCGGCCAGGCGGTGCGAGGCTGGGCCGGGCCGGGAGGCGGGGCCGGGAGGTGGCCGGCACAGCCGAGCGCCGCGCTCCGCTGTACGGCTGCGGGGACCGCCTTGCCAGAGCCGGGCCGAGCTGCCGGGCGGGGGAGGCTGCTGGCTGTGGCGGGGAGGAGAAGGAGCGGGCGGGCCGCTGGGGGAGGTGAGGAATATCGGTGCGGGCGGGGACGCGCAGAGAGCCGGCGGTCGCTTGGTGCGGCGGGTGGTACGCGGGGGAAGCGCCGCGGCGGCGGGTTTGGGCGCTCTACTCTAGTCCCCCTGCCCTACCGCGCTGGCGGCTGCCGGCGGAGGATCCTCCGCAGCGTCTCCTCGCCCCCCCGCCGCCTGCCCAGAGGGGCTGGGGCCGGCCGCCGTGTTTCCCCGAGCATCCCGGCCTGCCTGCAGGGCTGTGGCCGTGACACCTGCCTCGGGCAGCTCGGCCTTTGCCGGGGCGGGGCGGGCGGGAGGCCGTGCAGCGAGGCCCGGAGGGGCTGCCCGGGGTTGAGGGGGTGGCTGGCGGGAGCCCCGGCCGTGGCAGCGCGCCTCGACGCCCCCAGTGCCATGGCCTGCGCCGCTGGCCACCTCGGTGGCCAAGGGCCGGGGCATGAGGCGGCTGGGGCTCGGTGTCCGGGGTGTGAGGTGGCTGTAGGCTGGGGCATGAGGCAGCTGGGGTGCGGTGGCCGAGGGCCGGGGCATGAGGTGACCAGGGCGCGGTGGCCGAGGGCCAGGGTTTAAGGTGGCTGGGGTGCAGTGGTCAAGGGCTGGGGCGTAGTGGCCGAGGGCCAGGGCGTGAGGTGGCCGGGGTGCGGTGACCAGTGCGTGTCTTTGCTGCTTTTGCTTTTCCAGGTCCGCTGGGGAAAGCGTCAGCCATCTCTTGCACCACAGGCAGCTGCCCAGATGGTCCAGGAGGCTTAGGGTCTTAGCGCATCTTATGAGGCACATTGTCATCTCCCTTCCATTAGTAAGTGTTGCCCGGCAGTGGACGTGCGGTTCAGAATGCTAAAGAACGAGCAGCTCATGGCGGTTGCTTAAGGGATTGAGGTGGGTTGTGCTGGAGCTTGAGGAGAGCCAGGCAGGTGGTGAAGTTGATTGGGAAGTATCTTGAGTGCTCTCTTGCTGTGTACTTAAACTTATCCCTGACAGACATTTACTTAATTGGCTCTTACAGGTTATGAAATTAATGGAGTGCCTTCTCCTCCTGTCCAAGGTAACCTGCTTCAATGCTTAGTTTGTTAGAATTTTTCCTTAATAACTGACGTAAATCTCCTTTGTTGAAACTAAGCTGATTATTATCTTGCGCTATGCAGAGTAGGTGTGAACAATGGCTCAGTGTTCTCTTGTCAGCAGACTGGTGGGTGTCTGCAAGTTTTCGCTCACAATCTTCTCCAAAGTGAGTGAACCCACTTCCCATGTTTCTCTGGTCCCTGAGCTCTGTTAAGCATTTCTGTCATCCTTGGACTCTTAAATGCAGGACTAGGTGCAGTACTCCAGTCAAGATACTGTTAGCTCTGAGGAAGTGGGGTAATTACCTTCCTTGTGTATGGCATCCCTCTTAAAAACATTCCAGAATGATACTGTCTTATTTGGCAGCATTCTCACATTACTGAAATACTCCATTTATGATCCACTGCAAGCCAGATCCTTTTTTGCTATACTGCTACCCAGGGGATTACTCCTGGAGAGGTACCCATGTTGCGAGTTTCTTTTTTCTGTACTCAGTATTTTACTTTGCACTTGTTAGTTCGAGAAGAAGTTATCTTGATCATTATAACATAACTTTTTCTACCTAATTTTAGTCTCTGAAATCTGCTTTTTCAATTCTCTTCCTCCAAGTTTGAGGTCATCCACAAATAGTTAATTAAACTATTGAGTGGTGCCAGGCCCTGCACATTATGATAAACTCTTCCAGTTTGACAATTTGACTTTCTCAAACACTTTCTTCTTGGTTTTCATGTTTCCTGCTAATCCTGCAACTTGTTCTGTGCCATAGCGTTGCAGCCGAGCCATATCTTGTGGAGAATCCTAAGTGAGGAATCCATCAATTCCTTTGAATTGGCTTCTGTGCACACTGTAGGGGTTGCTCACAGCTCAGCAACTGGAAACATGTGTAAAATCCTGAACCCTTCTGAAGTTTCAGTGCCTTGCATATGGCTTCTGGATGTCCCAGACACCTGGTTACAGGTTACGGAGAGTAATGATTGCTGCCAGTTTCCTATTCTCCCTCTTGAAGCTGTTACGTGATGTAGAGACAACTGGAAAAGGCTTCTCTTGAGACATCAAGCAAATCCCATAACTGTTTTTCAAAAATAGCAGAATGAAGGTTTTACATGGTTTTATTTCCTACCTGTAAAACAGTATTTTTTAGTTTGTAGGACACTGAAAGTAAGTACTCCTAAAGCAATATCCAAATGGTAAAAATGTGTCCAGAATTACTGCAGATACATTTTCAATTCCTTTTTTTTAAATATATGTATATTTTTGGATGGATATTCAGGTACGTGGAAATGCCAGTCTGCAGGTATAGTCAGCTGCCAACTGCTTTCATCCTTTCTACCCAACAAACAGTAGTGAGCTACAAGGTGCTTTGCAAACTTTGACAAAAAGGTGCTGAATCACTTAGGAAAAGAAAAAAAGGTGATCGCTGCATTAGAGGATGTTGAAGATAGTGAGTCATTCATGTGCTCTCATAGTGTAGCTCATGCCTGAGGTAGATGAGCCTGTCACCTCCTATGTTCCAAGTTCTTTTAAATTCTTTTCTCATTTGTTTCCTCAGAAAAATCTGCTTTGGTCCTAACTTTCTTCAAAATTGCATTTGCGTTTTTAGAGAACTTTCTGGAATAACCTTACAAATGCTGTTCTCACCCACTTAATTCAGGATCAGATTTATAGATAATATGTTAATGCTTGGTTATACTTGTAAGGGATTACTTTATCTGATCACGAATGGTCCGTCAAGCTGAGAGCGAGAGGCAGTATTTTGAAATTTTTTAATACTGAACTCATTTGAAAATATTCTGAGAAGCAGCAAACTGTTGATTAGAATGAAAGAACTGGTCTTGTGATGAAAATGCATCAGACCAAGCCTATGTAAACAGGAAAGTTTCTTTCTCTTAAAATCGCATTTCACTCTGGAAATATCATAAAAAATTCTAGGTTTGGGGATTAGGCATTAGGTGAACATTATGTATATGTTGACTTCACTGGAAGGAAGAGTCCGGCATTGGCAGGGTCATAAGCTTAATAATTGTACAGGTATTGTTCTCTCTCTTCTACAATAATTTTTTTTTTCTTTTCATTCTAATTTGTTTAGATGTCTCGTGTTAAAAAGTCATGGAGCTAGGAAAGGCGAAGCTTCTGAGAACTGGCCTTAATGCCTTATACCAAGCAATTCACCCTGTGCATGGTATTGCCTGGACAGATGGGAAACAGGTGATACTAACTTCTTTACACCTTCATAATGGAGAACCAAAATTTGGCGACTCGAGTGTTGTCGGTCAGTTTGAACATGTCCATGGACTCTACTGGGGCCCGTGTCCCCCTGATGCCCCAGCTCTGCTTGCTGTTCAACATAAAAAGCATATCACCATTTGGCAGCTCTGTTTTAATGTTACAGAAAGAAATAAGCTCTTAGTTTCTCAGATATGCGACATCAGCGAGCCTTTTCCAGTGCTCCCCCAAGGCTGCGTGTGGCATCCGAAGAAGGAGATCTTGGCTGTGCTCACTACACGGGATGCCTCTGTCTTACACTCTGTTCATCTCAACAACTCCAGAATTAAAGCAGATATTAAAGGCAGTGGTCTCATCCACTGTGCTTGTTGGACAAAGGAAGGCAATCGCTTTGTAGTGGGAGTAGGCAGTGCCCTTCATTCTTATATTTGGGATGATGTTCAGAAAACATTGACTGCTTGTTCTTTTTGCCCAATCTTTGATGTGGGAGGCTACATCTGTGCTTTGGAAGCTACTCTGAATTTCCAAGTTGCTGTTGCCACTGAGCTTCCTCTAGACAAGATCTGTGGCTTAAATGCTGGTGTTGCGTTTGAAGTTCCAGCAAGCATTGAAACAGAGTCCTTCCCCTCGCAGTCCAGCTTATGCGGTGAGGAAGAGTATGCCATGGATGGGGGGAAAAAGGCAGTGGACTGTGAGAAGCCCTTGTCTGTTGTTACATCTCCTGTGGATCTAACTCACATACTTTCTAGCAAGCAGGGTGCTGATTCCAGTTCTCTTCTTCATCTGAGGCCCAAAGACTACCTAACGGGAAGTGGGCAAGATTCTTCACATCTCATCTTGGTGACTTTTGAAAGAAAGGTTACCTCTACCAAAAAAGTTAGCATCCCGGGCATTCTGGTTCCTGATATAATGGCTTTTGACCCCAAAACGCAAACTGTGTCAGTTGCCTCCAATACTTGTAACATTATTTTAGTCTATTCACTGACTTCATCCAATTTACCCAATATTCAACAAATTCAGCTAGAGAAAAATGAGAAGCCAAAGGGTTTGTGCTTCTTGACCAATAAATTGTTACTGATACTGGTTGGAAGACAAAAATTCACTGACCCTGCATTTCTTCCCTCTTCAAGATCAGACAAATATATGATCCGATTGATGATTAAGGAACTAATATTTGAAATGGGTCCTTCACCACCTGCATCAGTTAATGGGAGCTCCAACTTGAACCTTTCAAACATATCTCATGAATACTCTACAGATGTTCACCCTCTCAGCCGCGGGCTCTTGATACCAGATCGTGCTGCCATTCAATCCCCTACCAGCAGAAGAAAGCTCATTGAAGAAATTAAGAGTCCTGTTTATGAACAAAGCTTGTTGTTGAACATGAATGACCTTAAAGATAAGAAGATTTCTGTGAGTTTCCCACAAGCTGCTGAGTCTCTTGATGCTGAACCAGTTAATCGGACTGTGGCACAGTGTGCCACATCACTGGCATTTTCTAACAAGCCAGCGTCTCCAAAAAGGCAGGCAGATGCAGCTTCCAAAATACCAAATTCTTACAAGAATAACCTATTAAGTGAAAAGGAGGCAAGTTACTTTACAAAAAATATAGAAAAACTGTCTGATAACTTCACAGAATTACAGCGTCATCTCTGTGAATTAACTGAGCTGCTAAAATCTGGGAAGAGAAATCTTCCAGTGTACCCATCTTCTCAGGAACCCACTTTTATTAACATCACCTGCCAGGTAATTTTAGTATTAGAAGCCTTAATGATAAAATCTGTTTGTGGATGTGTGTTCTTTGTACAGATTTAAAACATGGACTCTTGTCAGATTGTTGTGCACAGGAAGGGTGACATCCTGTGAATGTTTAGTACGTGCAAATTCGATACATAGGAATGATCTCACTGCATGCAGGTGAAACCGATAGGAGTCTTACTTACACTTACTTAGGCTTTACGTAAGCCTGGCTTGTTTTTGTTGTCCTTCCCTACTCTTCCTGTAATTGTATCTCAGTCCCTATTTACAGTTCTTTTAGAACCTACATATTTGTATTTTTCTCTGAGGGAGATAAATTGAGGGAAATATTTTAAAAAAATTTTCAGCTAAACTAATGTATCTAGATTTATTGCCGTTTTGGATGGATGCTGTGGTAGTGCTTTCAGTCTTGCACAGCTGTCTGTACGAATGGTAAAAACAGCATTTAGGGAAAAAAAAGGCTGTTGCTATGTAATGGTCAATAGGATTAGATTTCCATCCTGTTCCTGCAGGTTGGACTAACGTTAGAAGTCCCGTTACTCTGCAGGCTTTTAGTGTTTTTAAAGCGATGTAATACTCAGGAATGTGTAGCTCCCTGTCCCCACCTCGTGCTGGGCTGAACTCTTGGCTCTGACTCCCACAGCCATACCTTCTCCTTCTGCACAGAGGCTGCTGGGGCTCCAGAGGACCCTCGCCTGACAGTTCAGTTGCAGAATTAAAGACTTGTATGAAGTTCTGGGAAGGTTATGTTTATCCTAGGCAACTTCTGAAGCCGCCTGTTTAGAAATCTAGACCAGTGAAAATTTCCAGATGTGGGAATTGGTATGAATCTCCCAGCCTCCTGGGAGGACAACTGAAATAATGGACATGGAAAAAAAGAAAAAAAACAACAAAAAAGCTTTGGCTCTGAAACTGAAATGTTGCTAATTAGTATTGAGAGCACCATCTGATAAGGAAAGAGATCCTTAGGACCTTGAAAGATAATTCCATTAACATAGCTTAAAAATGGGTTTAAAAACAAATTTCACATGAAAGACACTTTATTGGCTGAAAGAAGGCACTTCCAAATCTCATGCTAGAGAGTGTTAAGTTACCTGATTATCAAAACATGGCATAAATCTACTAGGTGTCTTCTAGAATTCAGATTAATAAACCTTAGTCAATATCAAAAGTAATTTAAACTGCCATTTTCCTTATAGTAAGTTCTTATTTTTCAGCTTTGTTATTGCAAAAAAAATATTCTCTTCTTCTGTAGCATTGAACTCTTAGGTCCTAGATCATACACTCTTACTCTCTTCACTGTTTTCCATTGTAAACATTTAATAATAACAATTTAATTTCTCTAGCACTCTTAAATCTTAAATGTATATGGGGCATTACTCTGAAAGTTTCTCTTAGCAAGTCTGGTGTCTTATCTGAGGTTTTTATTTAGAAGCCTGCTTTAATTTGAGATAGCACAAATTTTTGTTATGTTTTTATATTCAGCTGTCTTTTTACATATAGTTTGAAACAGAGTTAAATATCGTCTTGTCTTGGTATTCCAAGAGCTAGATTAACTACCCTTGCGTGGGGGTGCTTCGCAAATTAAGGTAATGCTACAATTTTACCTATTTTGATCACCGATGATTTATGGTAAGAAAAGCTTTGGAATTAAAGTGACGTGACATTGGGAAGTCTGGCAGAAAATACTGTGGTTTAACTATTCAGAAATCCTGAACAGGCAAACAGGGATCCTCACCTCGTGTGCTGAGCCCTGATTGTTTCGCTACTGCCCAGGTTACTAGCTGTATTTTAGAAAATGCTGAGGAAACCCAACATGGCCCAAATAAGCAGTGCCTTTGAGAGGGCAGAGTTTATTGGTGCAGGGGGCAGAGAGCATGTGTGCACCTCCAACCTCCCCTCTACCGTACACCCTCCTCGCGGGTGGATGGGTCCCTCCACAGCATGGAAAAGGAGTGAGAATTTACTTCATCCTGTTTTTGTCACGACCCAGAGACGTTATCAAGGCTTCCCTGGGAAGCGACATGGTTGCGTGAGTTTTATCCTGTGCAGAGAGAGTTTGTAGTTTTGGTAACAAATGATATTTTGTAGGTTTAAAAAGTGCTTTGCTCTGCCTTGTGGGGGTTATTCTTTGAAGATGCTTTTTGGATTTTAAGGCTTGGGTCAGGGATGGTCGGAGGTGAGACAAACAAGCCCTTCTGATTTGTTAGTCTATTCCTCGTCCCAAACTTTCGTGGGCAGGAGTTCTCACCTCTTCTTAAGTTGTGGATCAGGGTGGGGAGGATGGAAAACCTTTACAGGCTCCCCAGGAAAATGACCCTCACAGGTGATAGGATGAGTCTCAGGATTTCACCGTGGATGAAGCTCGTGGTTTCTCCAGCAGCAGCGTATGTATGATTTGCTCTCCTGTTACTCTGACATACGCTGGATTAGCACAGTTACTTGCTGCTATCACTTACAGACTGTTACTTTGAGAGCTGAGACTTCAGAGTATAAATCTTGCAAATGGTTCTGAACGAATGTAGCATTTGACTTTCTGTAAATGATGTGGTTGAAGGCCTGTCTGTGATACTGTTTTGATTAATGCTATTTTGACATCTCTGCTTAAATATACAGCACAGTATCTAATGATTGTGTCTTGAATTTACAGAAGCAGCTTTCCAGAAGTGATTCAGATGAAAGACGAGCTGTTATTCTTTGTGGTGGTAAACTCCGTCTAAATATAGTCCAGCAGATATTCAATCTCTCTCTTGTAGAAATGCAACATGGTACGTTGTAATTATCCAATAATACAAACACTTTAAACACATGCAACATTCTCGGTGAGCATAATCCCATCTGGGAGAAAACCAAATAAAAAATAATGAAAGATCATTAATAAAAGTTTGCTAATCTGTTTTATAACATAAAGGTTATTCTCTGGGCTTTTACTGAGAAAAATCTCTACATTATAAAAGAAATGAGCAAACTTTTACATATTGATACCCCCCTTATCAAGCTGCTAGTTATACAGGAAAATTACTGTCACCCAGTATTTTACTTATATTTTCAGCTATTCTAAACAGAGAAGTCTGAGTGATGAGGAGGTTAGAGTTGACTGGTGGTTTTGGAATAAAGGTTTCTATATTTTAATCTGTAGTTCCAACATCTGGTCTCCTTCAAGAAATGCTACAGTTTTTTATAAACACAAAAGTAGCCCTGTAAATTTTACCAGTGCGTTTCGCTTCAGTTTTTGCTGTGAAGAAAACTACCTGCCATACTGCTGTCATCTCCACTGTTACCTGCTTATCCTATGCACATCCTGTGTTGTCAATTCTAAGGGTCTTACCTTTGGCAAAGGTAGAAAACATATTTTTGGGGTATGATCTCTCGCTACTACAGATACCCTCTGTACTATATTCCAGTTACTGGCCTACCGTGTCTGCTGCCTGCCTGCTTGCAGATTTCTGAGTAACTATCCCAAAGCTTTAAGGCTGCTGTTTTTACCACTGTGCAAGTTTTATTTTTCTTTAAGTAGTTGTTGGAATATGTTTAGTATTCCAATACCTAGATAAAGCTGTACTTGGGTAATTCACTAGCAACTGAATCTTGTAAATGTTCTTACCACTATCTTAGGTTAGTTGAGCAGTTTTCCTATTGCAGGCTCAGTTACCTGCATTGAAACACAGTGACTTTTTGAATTTAATTTTAATTTAATGTTGTGGCACAGCCCACAAATGTGTGATATACCCAGTGACAACAGCAGGCAGTTTGGTAGATAGTGATCTCTTAATTTTTCAGACTGGAATGTTATTTTGAGCTATAGGATTTCAACAACTTTTCTTTCTGGCAAGAAAAATATCCCCATTACCTGCATTAGTTTCAACTTCTCATTTTTAGCTTAAAAATGTAAACTTGACAGAATTGGTTGCCTGGGAATGAGTAATCATCGTGCATATGACTAACCTTACTAGATAAATTTTTAAAGCAAACAGTGTTATAATAGGTTTATTTATTAATTTTACAAATATTACTAGATAAATGGGCAAAGTAGGAGTGGTATTTTCAAAATCTTAAATTGTATTTATTTTGAAGTTTGGTCCAAATGAGATATTAAGCCAAAAGATTAAAGGGTTGCATGCTTTTAGGCTACAGTCTTCTCATGACCTTACTTGTGACATGAAGTTACATAATGTAAATTTACAAACAGCTGGAAATGTTTTCTCTGAATTCCCTCACCCCTCACGAGCTCTATTTTATTTCTTCATCAACTTAATGAATACAAGTACAGAGATTTTCTCATTTATATGAATTGGTAGAAGTCAGTGTTTTGGTTTCGGTAAGCAACTTCAAATTGTAAAAATAATGCTAATGGTGATGTGAAGTCAAACAGCAAATGGGCCTGAGACATGGGGTTTGTACAGCATAGTAGAGTGTTTCTTCCTTATATTTACTGGAATTAATTATATTGAAATTACATAATAGAAGCAGTTTCTAAATTGTTTTTATGATATTAATTTGTCGTTGAATTTCATAAATTTCTGCTTTTTACAGTATCTGCACAGCTTAAGCACCGTGAAGTAGCTTATGAATATCTTAATTAAAAACAAGTCTGGATGCTTATGAATTCTGTTCAGAATTTCAACCCTCCTTCTTTGAAGCACGCATTTATTATAGTCTCATCCCCCAGTGGCAGAACTGGTCAGAAAGCTGTTTTGCATAGTTGTATGTCCTTTATTTTTAAGATTATACAACCTATATCTCCTCATACTTCTTTTTTTTTCTAGAAAAACTGTGAACATGCAGAAGCATTTAATTTTAATTTTAGGGAAACGTTTAGTGTCTTAAACATATCTAATTACAGGAAATCTGATAAACAGACATTTATGTATCTTCACAGGTTCATCTTGGATTGTTCTCACAGCAGACAGCGATGGCTTTGTTCCGTTAATGTTTACATCCACGCAGGAGATAGTCGTAAGAGATGCCAGTATGAAAGGCCACAGTGCTCTTTCTTCCAAAACCTTGGACATCATCAGTTCTACAGAAGGGTGTAGACCCGCATCTTCTGAACGTCTGGATATCACGAGTTCTTTGGAAGTTCTCAGAGACTGCTCCTCTAAGACTTTAGGTGGCACCAGTCCTTCAGAACAGCCCAGCAGTAAAATGTAAATTTTGACAGTGATTTTGTACTGCCTGTCTTATGATGGGAGACTTTTAAATTTACTGTGTAGGTCTGCAAATTCTAAACAAGTCTGTCTCAACTATTGGAGTTTCATAATTTTTTTTGTTACATATCACTGCAAATTATTTCATCCTTGGAAATTAACTTCTTTTTTTTTTTATACTGAGCAGTGTTTTTTAAATATGCCTCTTGCGGTATAGACCAGGTCTTTGTATCAGTGGTTGAAAACAGGTGTTCTTACAAGCTTCCAAGCTAAAATTTCCATCTCTGTCTTTAATATGTTGGTGGTTTTAGATGATACTAAACTTGCATAATAAAGGAATCCTTGAAAACACTGCTTTGTCCCCCATTTCCTCACTTCTGTCAAAGCCTGAAATATTATGCTGTTGTTATTTAGAAACAGTACCTGCGGAAGCGTGGGTGTTTTTACAGTGGTGTTACTGAGGATGTCAGCACTACTTTAGGTACCTGGAACCTGGGACAAAGTATGATTGTGGGGGGTATGCGTAGTGTGTAGAAGCCAGACGCTTTCCCCTCCTGCAGCCACCAGTAACGCCTCTCTGTGGCTGTCACATGCCATGTTTTGTGGTGGGTTGAGCCCAGCTGGCAGCTGAGCCCCGACCCAGCTGCTCACTCGTTCCCCAGTGCAGGACAGGGAGGGAATTGGAAGAGCAAAAGCAGGAACAACTCCTGGGTTGAGATAAGGACAGTTTAATAGTAAATCAGAAGCTTGTGTGGGAAAGTGAAGCAAAATAAGGAGTTTATTCAGTACATTCTATCGGTTCAGCAGCTTAGGGGAAGGAAAGGCTTCATTGTGTGTAATGGTTACTTGGGAAAACAAGTGCCATAACGCTGAATGCCCTCCCCTTTCCCACAACGTACTGCTGAGGAGGGTGCTGTATGGCATGGGATATCCCTCTGGGGGCAGCTGTCCCAGCTGGGTCCCCTCCCACCTCCTCGTGCACCCCCAGCCTGCGTGCCAGCAGGACAGAGCAGGAAAAGAGAAAGCCTTGGCGCTGTGCCAGCACTGCTCAGCCACAGCCAAACCATCGGTGTGTTGCCAGCACTGCTTTGGTCACAGATCCAATGTACCCAACAGGCCACGATGAAGAAGAGAAACTCCATCCCAGCCAGACCCAGTACGTGGCTATAGGCATAAAATTACTTCAGTTACATTTGAATAACTAGATGTGCAAGTTAATACTTCTAAACGTGTCTTGTTTCCCTGTTACCTTTGAAACAATACTGTTAGTATTAACAACATTGCCTTAAATACCTCTGCTTTAATTTTCAAAGCTAATACCTGCTGAACGGGCAGAGGGGATGTCTGATAACCCATCACCTTGAGAACATCCAATCGAAAGGCTGACAGAAGAATATGTTCTATGGGCTTTGTACTGAAAGAGAGAAACTGCAAAGGTGAAATGTCGAAAACAGCACAAGTTTATGTAGCATGGATTGCAGCGCTGAGGAAAAGACAGTAATCCAAGATTGCCACCCATAAAATTAAAGCATGATAACATTAAGCAGTTTATCAAGCTTTCACAGTGGCACTTACTGCGTGAGAAGGAATGAAGTGACTAGATTATAGAATTGGAGCAGCTGTCTCAGGACTAATATAATCTCTCTTTTTTTTTTTTTTTTTAATCGCCTGTTTGGAAATTTGGCCACTGTCAGAAAATCATCTGTCCACAAAATACAGTATTAAACATACAACATTAGCAAAAGCTGCAAAGAACACTCAGTGTTGTGTGGTGTAACTAGAAGTTAACAGCTTTGGATGAACAGGAGAGAAGGAAAACAGGTAAATAACTTGGTGATCATGGACTTCAACCTGTACATGAAGTGTGTGTCTGTTCTCAGTAACTGCCACTGTTGTTTAATTGGGAGGTGGTCAACGATCACCGTTACTCCTACCAGAAGCCATTGCATTCAGAACCTTGGTGCTGGAGGCATGTTCAAAGCACCCAGGCTGGGTACTGGGGATGGTCCATGTTTCTTCTCAGCCACCTGACGGTCCTTTTCTGCACCAGTTCCTGGTTTCATCATCCCACTAACCCACAGGAGAGGGTTAGGGCTGAGTGCTCTTGGCTCTGCAGGAAACCTCTGCCACCTACACTGGCCCGTTCACCTTGAGAGCATGCCTTGAACTGCACATGCCTCAAATGCTGCTCCTATAATTTCATTATGCAGCCAGTGTCTAAAAATTAGCTGCTTATTCTGGAATTATTACCTATTTGTATAATTTCTAGACCGACGAAAGACAGCATCTCCCACCAGAAGTGTGCTCAGTCTCAGGTTTGTAGGACTCTTCCACCTCCCCAGGTGGGCACCGGGAGCTACATGCGTGCAGGGCACTGCCGTGTCAGGCAACTAGAGGAGACACAGCAAGTAGAAGTCATCCACTGAAACCTGGTAATAGATTGGTCAAGGGATTACGTTAGTTCTCCACAGTGTGTTATGTGCATGTGGACAAACACTGCATTTGAAATATAAGCCTAGGAATCTTAGAACAATTAAATTCTCACATTAAGAGAATTGCTTATTTCTAATCAAGAAGTCATTTCTAAACCTATGGGCTGGTCTGCACCAAAGCTGAAAATTACACAAACGGCTGGATAGCTGAAGATGTATCAAGCATAATACTAATGGTAACGAAACTTTCCTTTTCAATGCTGAAAACTTTGGAGAGGGACATGCGAGCAGTTGGAAGTCACCATGGTGTAACACAGGGTGCTGAGTCCGGGAACTAGCAGAATCTGCCACTGAGAACGTTGGTGTCTTGCTAAGATACCATTGGTAAATTAAGTACTTCTCCTATTTCAGCTGAACTGTAGTACGGGTTAGTAATAACCTTTTGTATAGGTTATGTGAGGCATAATGCTACAAGTGTATTACCCAGTATTATTTATTAATATATTTAGTGGGATAACCAGCTTACTACTTCTAGACAGTTCATCAAAAGGCTTAGAAAAGATTACACTAACCATCCCCCCTCCCCCAAACTTTAGAGATTTTCAACTTTGTTTCAATTAACACCTCTCATCTGAAAAAAAAAAAAAAAAAAGAGAGAGAAAAAGAGTGAAGAAACTAGTGCAAAATTGATTAAAGCCATTATCATACTCATGTGCAGCGTTACTTACTGTCAGGACAACTTCAGGCTCACTCCTGCTGTATAAAAGCATGACTTCTGGGAGATGCATTTGAAGGGGAGTTCCTAATTCACCTGGGTTTAAGTCTTTTTCTGAGTTTAGTTTCTGTTGCAGCCAATTTCCCCGCATCCACTGTAGCTGTAGGTGCTACAAGTTGATACTGTGATGGTGAGGAATGGTGTGACTGAGGTTCCTGAGCTTGGGGATGGGGACACATACGACATGGGAGATAAAAAGCCCTTGCTGCAATTTCCTTGATCTTGAAGGGATGTCGTTACACTCAGGTTTATGTCCAGAAATGCACAGCTAATGGTTTTCAAAATCTCTTTGATTAAATGTTATTACAAAAAAAAATATTTTCATGTGTTCTCTTTTCATTTAATTTTCTTTTACTGAAACTTCTGATGGTTCTTAATTGAACGTGGATTTTGTTCAAATCCGTACAAAGAAAGCCTGTGCTCTCAGTGCCTTTGAAAAAGATAAAACCTTAAATGAATCTTTTTCATCTCAAAGTAGAGGCTTCTATTCTATTTAAAATGTCCCCAAATTTTTAAAGATGAATTAACATTCATAAACGAGGTAATAATGCGAATGTTCTTTTATCTGTTGCATTCTTTAGGTCTAAAAGCAACCACTAAAAGAACTTGCAACGTGATTCTATCATTTAAACCTTATTAAAATAAAAAAGTACAACAAAACTACTGTTTCAATGTCACAAAAATGAATTAGCCTGGGATAATGTGAGTTTCCTCATAAGCGCATTTTCAGCTGTACACATTGCTATGCTGGTTGTACACTAATATGGTCATTATATATAATGTGTCTAATTGTCATGTGTAGTTAACTTCTTACTTCTATCTTCCAATAAATCTTCTAATTACAGGTATTATCCATATGCTCCATGAAACGTATCTGGAATGTCTTTCAGCATTATCGTGTTCTTCATACGTTTACCATTCCTAACCCTGCCACAGTAGCACTGAGCTGGCAGAAGATGGGCTCCACAGGGCCTGAGCGATCGGTCCTTCCTCACCATCCACAGCAGAGAGCAGCAAAAACGAGGACAAAGCTGAAGGGCATAGCTGAAATTCATAGTCTTGTCTAACATCATTTGAGATAAGAAATAAATCAGGAAATAAGGTTTACTTCTGCTTCCCCACTTCTAGAGCAAATATTCACGTTACCCTGCCATCCAACAGCACTGCTGCTCCAAAAACGTCTCCAAAACGATATTGAGGACCCACCTTTCCGGCAGAGCACCACAGCTCTGGGCCCATCCTCCCTCCGTCGTTTGCTCAGCTCTCTGTCGTGCCAGTTCATGTCTTCAGAGGCTGTAGATTCTCAGGTGCAACATAGCAAAAAGTCTCCTCCTCTGCCTCAGGGACAGAGACACATGCTGCTGCTTTGTCTGTTGAATGAAGCTTCCCCATGAGTTACCATCTGTTTTACGCGGCAGATTTGGTGCTTAATGATGTGAAAGCTATCTGTTTTCATACTTTCAAGCCTATAACACATAGACATTTTTGTAACCATAATACCTAGCAAGAGTACTGAGGATCTGAACCGTGGTTTTGCAGAGAGTTAAGGTAAAAAACCCAAAACATTCAGTGCAGCGCAAGGAACTTGTGATCTCAAAACCTACAGGAAAATAAAACTCACTCCCTCACCTGCCAGTTGTGTGAGTCCAACTGACCTTTCCAACAATCAGTCTGGAAGCTTTCTGAATGAAAAAGCTCTATTGTAACACTTTGAGCCTGGTTTTTATGTAACTACAACATGAAATTCACACAAGGGATGTGATTGACCACTACACACTAGACTGCTACTGGCTGTACCCTACTGCATGAGACCTTGAACTAACTTGCCCTCTCTTCCTCATCTTCAAAGAGCTGGACAACAAATACCAGGTCTCAAAGGACCTGAGTTTCCCTTAAGGAAACTGCTCCTCTCAGGAAGATCGATTTAATTTTGTATTTTCTATCTAAAGCCCAGAAAGGCATGTAGAAAAGGACATGAAGAAGTGATATTTGGGAACAAACTACAAACCCAATAAAGCAGGGTTTGGCTTTGAAGTATTGTCTGCTTCAATTATTTTACTTGGAATGCAGAAGGTGAACAGAGACAACAGGATGTAGCAGGGATTGATTCTAGCAGCAATTCTTATAAAGCACAGCAATGACTTAAGGAATTAGTACTTAAATCTACAGAGCTCTTCCTGAAAACCCAGTGACCTGGCACCAAAGGTCCCAGCCCTCAGGACTCCCCAGGGACGGATGTCCGAGGTGACATTCACCTATTAAAGTGGGGGACTCAGCACAAGAGATCTAATCCACCTAAGCTGTGTCAGGTCACCACGCCCAGGGGCAGACAAGGTACTTTAAGGCAGGAGAACATGGTTAGCGGGAGAGACGGCCGGTGGCAGTGGCTAAAAGCAACCCCTCCTTCAGTGCCTGGTGGGGCACGGCCGCTCGCCTACGTGGTTAGCTGTAAGGCTGATCTCCGGCAGTAACGCTCAGGAAGGCGGTGAAACCTTGGAAGGTTTCAACATTATTTTTAGGCAGAAACTACAAGGGGGATGCAAGTAGCTCAGCTACTGACTATACCGCAATCAGCAGCCTTCCAGGTGGGTGAGTGCTGGCCATTAATGCTGGTTTAATCCAACCTCCAGCATTCTTAGGACTGTATTTGGGTATTACCTGAATGAGAACCCCTGGGGATGGAACCTGGCCCTTGTTATTGCCAATCAGTGCAAGGCAGGAGGTTTACATTAGATTAGCGTTTAATCTGAATAGTTGTCAATATAAGAATCTGCTTCTTTCAGCCATGTGTTCTGAACATAGATAAGGCATGCACATCATTTGGAACTGACAAGGAGACACAAAGTTCATTCATTTTACAGCACCAACACTGAGTCCTAAAAAAAGAAAATTACAGAAAGCCTTACTCTGCACTTACGTTGCCATTCTTTTTACTTACAAAAATAAATTCATTTTCCTAACAAAAGTACAACTCTGATAATCAAATAAAATAATGAGATTTTCAAAATATAAAAATACTCTGCTACATTTCATCTACAGAAGCCTCCTATTTTATTTTGGCAGTTCCCATTATTGCTACCATATGCAAAGTGAGGACTGAGCACCTCTCTGTCAGATAGGTCTCTCTGGAGAAAGGGAAAACAGTTTACAACCAACTAAGTTTAACTTGCAAGAGACTGAATTCAGATTGGGTATTTAGAGATAGTACCTTAAGCCACATTCAAATTACTGAAATCAACCACAGCCAGCAGTTTCTGCCACCCTGTTATCACTATGCCAAGTCCTGGGCTTATGTAAACTGACACGGATCCACTGTCTTGTAGCTACAGATTTATAGCAGCTGAAAATGTAACCCATTAAAAAACATTATCAGCCTTTACTGGGAATTCTGCTTGTTTTTAAAGACGACTATTCAGAAATACACAAGTATTACAGAATAAATCAAACCCCCAAATCTGTTTTCTGTGACGTTTTGAAGCTATGTGATATTAGTACATAACTTACCTACTTCAGAGTGCAATAAACCTGCTATTTCAAATTCCATCAGACTCAAAATTGTAAACAGGCTCATGGTTTTTATTGTTGTAAACGCATATGCCCCAGGCATACAAATCTTAATTCATCCAAAAATTGAAACAAAAAAAAAAAACCCAGCCCAGCCTTCAGATGTCAATTCAACGGAAGTTTTAAACATAGTTAACTCTTACCCACACGCTCTCAAAATATAACCTTAGAAGTTCACTCATGATTAAGCATTTTGCTGAATTAGGACAGTTCATTAGGCCTTAGACTTCAAACTTGGCTGAAAAGGTTTCAATATTAAACGCGTTGAGACACTTCAGTGGAGGCAACTGATTTTACTTCACAGTGTGTTTCACTAAAAGCTTTCCCAGTTTCCAGTCCCAGCATTGAGTCTCTTCCCAGATGGCCCTTGAGCGAATTACTTGTGGTTACTAGCTCTGGTGACACCTACGGCAAGTGCCCACAGACAGCCACAAGCCAGCCCTCCAAAGGCACTTCTAGTACAAAATAAAGGCACCCTCCCACATATCCATGCGGTGAAGCCAGTGGGCTGTAAATTTGTGTCTTATCTTGCAGCATGCTAATTTCTTCAAGGCAAACAAGCCTTCCAGCTCTTGGATTCATCACTCTCTCCTTCAGATTTAGATACATCTTCAGAGTCCAGTCATTTTAGCTGGAGCCTGGAGCCAACCTCTGGAGGTCTCTGTATCTCCACTGGCTACAGAAGCCCAGAATGGCCAGGTAAGTGCTCCACAAAGTGCCTGAGGTTAGGTGTGTCTTTCATCCACAAAATGTTTTCAGCAGTGTGAATCTATTGTAGAAATGAGTCTTCAAGTCAATGTATCTAAAGCATGATGACATCCCTAAGTGAAAAAAAATCACCTTTTAAAAGTAGCCTTATTGTTATAAAACACCGTGTGCAAGCTGAGAGTAACAGCCATGCCATGGTATTTTGTGAAGTGGAGAGTCTACACCACATGAGAAATGGGTGAGCACCATGATGACTTAAAGGACAAAATTTACAGAGGTTTGAATGGCATAGTCTGATTTTTGGAAGACACTACTGATTTTGGGTATCCTGAGTTGATATGTATTGATGTTGAAAATATTAAGTACTCACTCTCTGACAAAGATCGGTTTACAGGTTCCAGAAGCAAGAAACTCCAGTAATAGGAAATGTAAGGTTCTGTTTCATATAAAATAGATAAATCTCAAACATCAAAATCTCTTTCAGAAAAATTCTTCGTGAGAAAATCCTCAAAAGATGTCTGCATCATTGATTTGGTTCATTTCAAAACAAAGTAAATTCTAACTTTATATAGTATACTTCAGGATTCCCAAGTGCTTTCCAAACACACTACTGTGCAATTTATAGGTAGAGATTATGTTCAAAATCCACCCCCAGCCTCTAAGGGTGAAATAGATCACATGAATTAAAATTTGGGAGATGCATTACAATTACACTTTTTTCCCTTGACCTACAAGTCCATAGAATCTCCTGTTGCAATGAGATCACAGCTTTCTGTTAATCACTGAAAAGCAAACAAAAAAACTTCACGCCTTCAATATTCCTGAACATTTCTAATGTCTTTTTTTGGCACAGTGCATGAAGTTAGATATATATTTTGCAGGGCAGTATCCTCTCTTGATTTCATTACTGACTGGGTCAGAATCATCCTTTATCCTTTTTGATAAAATGCGAGCAGAGAAATGACCTGGAAGACTTTTACAGAGTTTGCGCGTGGGATGTGAGACTATTTGCAAAGTCATTGTAATCAGAGCTTTCAGACCGTGGTGTCCTTTTTGTGGTCATCTAAGTTCTCTGTGCTTTGATGGCTCCTTCTGTTAAAAGCAGAACAAATGATACGTGAACAGACTTCTGGCTTTTATTGTTAACTAATCAAGCCCCAGTTTGGCAGTCTCAAATGACTGAGAACCACCAGCAAGATGTGGTTGTTACGGACAGTGACTAAAGCACCAAAACAGAGGGCCTAGTCCCATTTTATATTGTTTAGCCTGTCCCCTCTGGTCTGCAGCTGCCACTCCAGAAAGCAGCTGGTGCGCAAGAGGCCTGCAGCATATCTGCCAACCCCATGCAGGTATCTTAGATACCCTTAGGGCAATGAATTGGTGGTCCCAGTTACACATGCTTAGGCCCTGGAATTGACTCCTTAGGATAGAAATCAGTTTCCGATTCCAGTAACTTCAGATAAATAAATAAATAAATAAATAGACAGTAACAACATATTTTGATATTTAATCCATCAGTCTGCTAGGATAGACTGTTTTTATGTATGTCCTCAGTATACCAAGGCTTCATTTGACAGAGGTGGATGATTTTGAGCTAGGCAAGATTTTCTTTGGAGAGAGAGGAAAGGGGAGGAAGGGAGAGTAATAGGGTAAAAAGGGAAAGAATGGCTCAAAGCTGTCCTTTCTTTTTCTCCCACGAGCTTTCCTGCCTACGCCTATAAATGGTTTGGATGTTTCTTATATGCCATAAACACCAAAAATGCAGTCAAGAATCCCATTTTCTTCTATAGACAAGTAAATTGTAACTATTCACATTTTCTCCAGAAATTTAAACTAAACAATGTTCTTCGTTTCTGACTTGAACGCTGTACTGCAATAGTGCTTTGTGCACCACCCCAGCGAAAAAGTAAAATATAGCAGCTGATACATCTAATAAATGATCCTCCAAGCAGGTATTATTACACTACAGAAAGTAGATGCTGGAGCATTCAACTAATAACTCACCTAAAAGAGTGTTGTTTTGTTGTTATAGGGAATATAGAGGTGTACATTGGTAGCTAGTATTTTTTTGCCCAGTATGATGAAGACCTGCTGTGGCGATGGTACTGCTGTTTGCTACCAGTTCAAACTTACCTTAACAATTCAAGCGCAAGCTTTGTTTCTTTCCGACTTTCTTCAGTGATTGGGTAGAAAAGAAGTACAAACAAACCTACAAGGATGAGGATGGCAGGGACTGCTCCAATGAGGATTTTCAGTGTGAGGATCACATCGTTGGATTGTCTGCATATCCCTGGCTTGTATCCAGTAAACCTAAACAAATGGAAATCATTGTGGTGTGTGTATGTCCAAAGCTAAAAGGCATTTCATCTGAAGGCTCCCTTCCTTCTTTCCCCCAACACTCTTCAAGTCTTCTCTTCCTTCTTCCTATACCTCTCTTTTCCTTCCCCCCACTACATGTTTCAAATCTTGTTTTTTGAATCCCATTTTTGTGCTCAATTTCAGATAACTACATTACCTCTATATTTTATTATTCTATGACATTTAAATACTAAGAGAAGCATAGAATCCCATGTAAGGAAATGGATCTGTTAAGTGTTTCATGTGTTTCCTATTAATATTCAGCAAAGTATTTAGGCTTTGCTTTAAAAGTATGCAAGTAATCTGACCAACTTCAACAGCAATAATTAACTTTAATTTGAATACACACTTAAGCACTCTTCTCAAGGTAGACAAATTTACTTAAGTGCTTAGAGTTAGGTACACACTTACAGTTCATTGATTGAGGGCTTCCATGCAGTCCTACAACTGCTGATATATTCAAATTCCCATTCCCAATTTGTAGAATGGATTTATTTTCCTCTGAGCATGCACCTATGAAAGCTACAGCTCATTTGGCATCACTCTGTCTTCTGTGTTCTCCCACAAACACCTGCCTCGGCAAATTGCTGGGAGCTAACTGGAATGCAATTGAAAAGGGGCTAATTGGTGAACAGTGATTTGTTTGAAGGTGTTAGCAAGTAAGCATTTGAAATTCGTAAGCGCTAAACATTCAGCCAAGCACTGCCTGTTATTTAGCAGTTTCAGCTGAAGGCCCTGAAGCAAAACATTCTGGTTACCAAAACCTAACTGAGAGCTAGGGACTAGATAGTATTTCAGACAGGTTCCCTTCTAAGTGTTTATAGTGTGCTTGTGTGCTGTAGCAGCTACTAGTAAAGGCCCTTTCTGCTAGGTCACACACAAACGCAGGGCAGGAGATGGCTGACCAGTTTCTCAATCTGACTGTCTAATCAGGACAGACAAGGCAAAAGTGGAAGGAGAACACAAAGCATCTTCCAAATTGACATGGTCCAGGTGACAGGCAGAGCTGCGAGACTGTTCCTGACTCTGATCAGTGTCCGGTTCCCCAAAACCCTGCAGGAATTGGTGATCCTTTTATTCTGAACAGGCCACTAGGCACCCCTGAAAGCACGGCAATGTGTAAAGCCTTACGAGCTCGTATAGGTAGTCTAACCCATATGCAACAGGGAATGCACAAAGCAGCTGTCTCACTTACGGGGGACCTTCATTTGCTGAGCTTTCATGTTTAGGTCTTTATTCATATAAGCCACAAATATTCACATAAGCGATTTGGAAAGAGGAAAATCTAAAGGGAAGTCAAGTCTTTCTGAACTGAAACATGTTAGGGCAGGGGACTTAATGCTCAGTGGTCTGGCCTAGATGATAGCAATCCTGTCTTTAGTGGTCAGCCGAAGTGGAGCTGCTAGAACTTTCAGACTCAGGGTAAAAGGACAATTAACTGCAGGGTAAAGGCAGAGTAACCTCAGAATGCTTTCAGAGTAGATCTACCAAGTGGAAACACAATGTTACTTACTCCAGTCCTGCTGCAGAAATTCCTAAGCCAATTCCTGCTGACATCTTGGTAAAGAAAACATAAGAAGAATAGAAAATGGTTTCATGTCCTTTTCCATGAGGATTCTGCAGGCGAAAGTTATCAACAACATCAGGCAGCATTGACCTAGAGATGAGCAAGATAAAAGAAAAACTCAAGCCAAAATATCTCCTCAAAATCCAAACTTACTGAAAGAGCACACCCCTCCTCCTTTTTAAGATGTGATTGATGCCATCGTGCACATGAAAGGATCCAGTTCCAAAAGTCCTACTGCTAGACAGGAGGGCAAAAATCTGTGTAAGAAATGCATGGCCACATATTACAAAGTAGAAAACCACTGAAAAACTATCAAACACTTTCTGGGAGGCAAGAGAATTCTTTAGACTGACTGTCATTCCAATCAGAAGTTGTGATATTAAAAAAAGAACAATGAAAGAGCCCATGTTTCTTAAGATTTCAAGGGACTCTGAACAGTTTCACTCTGAAATGACTCTTTTGACAAGCTAACAAAATTTTCAGAAACCAATGAGGCCTATTCTCTTTCTACTTCAAAGAGAATGAGTTTGGTAAAGGAAAATCAGAACAGAAGCTGCTCAAATGTCAATTGTGAATTGACATTTTATTTCTAATATATGTCATGTTGGAAAAAAGGGCTTCTCACCCTCGGTGCAGAAAAGTTTATGCAGTCTGACAGCTTATTTCAAGCTATGTTTCCATGATCTCTTGGAGTTTTCAGGGCATTGTACAAATGAGTAATGCAAAACAGCTCTCCCAGCAATATTCTTGCTTTCTGGTCAATTTGACCTGAATAACAATTATTTCATCTGGAGAGGAAACATCCCATCCTGCTCATCCTTGAGTAGTTTTTTCCCCACATATTTTCAATCCTCACAAGCAAAGGACCTCGTACTCTCATTTTCTTTTAATCATATCCTTGTGTTATTTGAACTATAACAGAGGACCGCTCAAGCAGGGATACAATTTGGCATATGTTTCCTCTGCTGCGTTCTTAATTGCTCAGCATTAATTGATTTATCTAATTTCATTTCATCATTACTGTAGTTCTGTTAGAAACTAAACCTAAGCAACTGATTTCCTGTTATCACAAGTTCTATAGCTACTTGGATTATTGATTCACCTGCATACTGTTACGTCTAAAGAACAGCTACAGTTACAGTAGATACAATCTGTTAACAGTAGGGCAACCAAAGTCACATTATCGAACACAGCATCTATTATTAAAGCAGAAAAAGATTTTTGGGAGAAGTGACTATTGCCAAATTCTGCCTCTTCTGGAGGCAAAGTCCATGCAGTAGTACATACCTGTAACATAGACATATACCCCTTCCCACCTCAAATGTAAAATTCTCCTACCATGGCAACAGAAGAGATGCTGCAATGCTCAGACCAGAGATGAAGGCCACAATGTAAGCCAGGATCAGGTTTGGAATGGTCACTAGCATGACTGTAAAAGGAATCATCCACTGAGGAAGAAGAAAACAGTACATCTAACTTACAGTATCCACTGCTCAACGGTATACAGATTGTTCCATTAAAATATAAGATTTTGTTATAAAACAGTTCATGCACAGCAATGCCTAGCACTTCAGTATTTTGGTGAAATGGCATTTCCAAAGAGCTCTGAGCCCATTTGTATTTATCTGTCCAGAAGAATCAGAGAAAAAAAAGAAGCCGCCATGGTAGCGGTCTTGTCCGTTAGCAGTATTAGGATGGTAACTGCGCTAGTAAATTGAATAGTCCCCAAGAGCCTATTTCAAGTCATGAGGTCAGCTGGCAGACCCTGGCCACATTCCTGCTGCCAAACATTCAGAGGCTCCAAAAGAAGTGTGGCCATATAAATACTTTTTGTGAAAAGCCCTTAAGCGGGCTAATTCCCAAACTGTGCCCAGATACTTCTTGGGAGATTGCTAATCAGCTTGCTGCTAAGATTTCTCTGCCAGTTTAGTGATAGAGATGACCAAACACCAGTTTCTATTCTATGCCAGTGGAACTATTTAATTTACTATTAGAGACAAAGCCTTAGAAACATCATCACACTGCATTTCAAGGGGAGGGTAAGGGGTTCAATGATCATTTGAAACTAAATATTCCATTTCACAGATCATCTTGAGTCTTCAATGAAGTAGAGTTGGCTTACAACTTCATTTCCAATGACCGCTTTAAAGCAATCTAGGTACTCAGCAATAACTAAAGCCAAGAAGGCGGTGTGGTTTACTCCCATTCCACACAGCCAGATACAGTAGTGACATTGCAAAAGCCAGTAAGGCTACCTTCAAAACCAAACTAATTTGGGATGCTCAGGATTTGTTTTCTGGGAGTACTTAAAAGCACCAGATTCCCACAACTTCAACTTGAAGCAATGGGCTTACAGGATTGAAAATCCACTATTTTAAATGCTGATTGAATGCATACAGCCCAGCTGTTCTGTACCCATCACATGCTCCATCTCCCACGCCTGTGAACCATGGGCACAGCACATGTAGAATCCAGAACCAGGGGCTTATCTACAGGGCTTTTTAATGATGGGGGATTAGTTTAACATTAAGTGTTTCAATCCTCTATACTTGCAGCTTGGAAGCTGAGGGTATGAGAAGAGCTTTCACAGAGAGTGATTCCCTTAAGCACTGCTATTTACAGTTCTGTATGATAAGTGTTTCTGGGAGTCCTGGAGTCTAATCCATTATGTCTATGTTTTAAATGCATTTCCCATCTAAAGCATTTGCTCCTAACCTAAGGAGGCAGAAAATAACCTTTCCTGACTGCAAGTTCCCAGCACAGACAGATAATCCTTGCATTAGCTTAATGTTGTGGCAAAATCGTTATTTCACCACAAGAGAGCACTCCAGCAATACAAGATTTTATGTTGCTTATAAGCAATTTTATGACTGCCTTATGCTTCACATGGGGCACCCACTCGGAAACCAAAGCACTTAAACAAAATTCTAGATCGATAATAATAATCATTGTAACTGTAATTTTATACTGAAAGAGAAGCAGAGCCCGCAGGACTGCGGCTACAATGCCCTGAAGTCTCACTCGTGCAACAGTAGTACAATCATGGGGGCAGTGTTCCTGCTGCAATAAGCAGCTAATGCATCTCCTTCTTTCCTACTTGTAAAGGAAATACTCCATTATTGGCATCCTGCTCCCTAGGCACAGGGCTGCTGCCCTCTGAGTCATAAACAATATCCTACCATTATCACGTGAATTCCATCCATTCCCTGACAGCACTATGGAAGGCGACTCTACTGGGAAGGTGGTACTGGCCTGGGCAGCAGCACATTATGAAGGGCAAACCAGGAAAAGGTGCAGCTAGAAGGTAAGTGGAAATGGGGATGGGAAAGTGGAAAAGTGGCTGCACAGTCAGGATTCATCCAAGGGCATGGCTCCATGCATCAGCACAGGGCTGATATATGGCAAATAAAGAATTTTGTATGTGTGGGGAGGTGAAAGGATTGGGGGCATTTTTGGATTTGCTTTTATTTTTTACTATTATTGGCCAGGGTGGAAGCTAGAGTTGTGAGAGAGAGCTATCTTTTACTTTTAAACACCTTGCTAAAAACATGAACAAACAAGCTGCCGCACTTAAAATTTCTTGTGACGACTTCGCTTCAGTCACCACCTGAGAGATTTACTGATTTTAAGTACAACTTTTACCCCGTGAGGGCAGAGCAGATAATCTAAATGAACATAGAACGTGGAGGCAGAAGTAAACAAAGAGAAGAGAAGAGAATAATTTCTAGCTTGTGCACCAACCTGATAATGGGAAGAATGCTACCAAGGATCCTGCTTGGGTATGACCCTGTACTTCCAGAAAGTCTAAGCCTTAAACTTCTAGGAAGTTTAGATACTTAGTCAGTACTTAAGACTGTTGGCCATCTCTTGTGGAGGAATGAGTAAAAAGGGAGCAGTATCAATGGAAAGAAGCCAGCATTCTTGTCACTTATTTACATACCCTGCCTTCCATACTCTTTCAGGGGTGTCTTCAATATAGAACCACTTTAACAGGAAAAATCAGTCTGGAGCAGTGTGATTTTTTTTCAGGAAACTGAATTTCAAATTACATCTTCACCTCAAAAGCTGAGTAAGGTTTTAGAGAAAAAAAAAGCTTATTTTCTCCCATCTCCTTCCCTTTCAGAAGAACATTCCTCAGTGACAAACACAGAAGTCTTAAATGATGTGATTTTATTTCACCGTGAGAGAGAACGGATTAGTTGTACAGATCACACAAGGTGGTAGTACAGGAAGCCCCTGTGATGCATTGCCAGACACAAAATCTGTCACTGAGCACACAGAGTCCCTTGAGAAATGTCTACAAGGTGAAAGAGAGAGGTGGCTTTTTTTCAGTCCAGCCCCCACTTAGACCACAATACAGTCAAGCAACTCAACTGTAAAATTAAGTTAAACGATGTTTACAGAGGTGCTGAAAGGCTTTCCAGTCATGTTAAACAAAATTTATAGAGCCAAGTTGGTTGAAGAAAGCATTTTTTATAGCCAAGTAGACAGAGGAGATTTCCTAAGGATGAAATCTGCATTCCCTGGTCCAGTAAATGATCCAATACTGCTTTTGGCAATTGTCTTTGCTAAAGTGGTAAAAAGAAATTAGGATGGGACTTGGATTCCAGATACTTACTTCAAAACACATAACGATTCAGCATATTTGGAACTTGGATTTTACAGTTACTTCACATTCTTTGGAAGTCGTTCCAACACACAGATTTTAATCTCAAAAATTCTAACTGTTCAATTCTATTCAACAATTGTCGCCAGATCTAAACTTTTCAGCTTTGTTCAGATATTGACATGTAGCTTCAGGCTGGATTTTCCAAGTCCTCATGCTTTGTTGTGCACAAGGCAGACAATTTTTCTTTCCTCTTTCATAAGTAATTGAAGGTAAATGGGAAAAATAGGGAGGAGCAGGCCTGTACAATGACTCACAGAGGATGATGACAGAGAATTGCTGCTATCTGCACTAAGTGAAGGACTTAAAATAATCCATTAGAGACAAGGGCAGGCTCGCTGAGCTGGCTTTGCAGAGCTGTGGCAAAGTTAAACTAGGCTTCTTTTCTCAGGTAGGTCACCTATTTCTTTACTTCACTAATAACTGTCCAACTCCATTCAGAGGCATGTGGGCATTCCTGCCTTCTTACATTTGAAGAGAAGGATGTGTAACAGACTTCTGTTTCCTCCTCTGTGACTGAATTACAGAGGTAGTCAACTCAGCACCATACACAAAGACAAAACAAGCCTTGCACAATAGACAGCTTGTCAACCTAAGGCAACAAAGATCTGAATTTACAAAACCTCATTGGGGTTCACTTCGAAGAGCAGTCAAATGCAGATTTTGTGCAGATTCTTAAATGAACCAGGATGTCCCTTCAGCATCAATCCATTTCTCAGAAGTTTCTCTTGGAAACTTGGAATCTGTCTGAAATTTGGTATAACAATTTAAAACAAACTCTGAAACTGAGGAAATTTCACATAGCTTGAGGTTATAAGCACTTGAAAAAACTCCTGAAGTGGCTCCAGTTGTCAAATGAAGTAAGCACAAGCAGATTTTTTTTCCCCAAAAGGATTTGCTTACCGAAATCCCACATGCTGCACACTTCTTGCCAAATCGCTGCAGAAACTTCTGCCAGAAGGGAATGCTCACAGCTGCTGATACCTACAATTGACAAAAAACCCGTATCTGTACCATACTGTCTTCTGTGCCACTGTCGTCTTCAGCTGTAAGCTCACAGACATTTTTTTTGTCTAGTACATTACGGTCTGAAAGGAAGATGAACTTGCAGACTTCTGTTTCTCCTCATCTTTTGAGTGATTTTTTTTTTTTAATTCACTATTATGTACTCCAAGCAAAATCTATCCATGAGAGGGTTGTCCACAGTCAAATATCAGAACGCAGTGTCTTAAAATTTCTTTTTCCTAATGTAAGCCACAGCACTTAAAACTACACATGACACAGTCATTAAAGATCAAACATATTGCAAACAGTCACACTTTGTGCTAATGCCTTTTACCTCATTATCTGAACCATGCAAACAGTGAGTGAATTAAACCACTATCATACAGGAAGAAAGCCGAGGTGCAAGATGCACTTATCTTAAGATATACTTAGAGTACATATCCTATACTACCTGTTTCTTCTTAGGAACAACCTGTAAGAGAAACAGTCACTTACAATCTCATATACTGTAATACGTGATAGCAGCAACAACCAATGCACTGAAGTATTTCTACTGCTAATGACAGACAATTGACCTAAATTAAAACGTCATCTCACTGTTAAGAGTTATATTCCACTCTTTACTGACTTTAACTCTACTGTCTCTTGTCTCTCTTCTTGGTGTCTGTTACTTGCAGGGCCTTAAGATACCCAACAGTCTTCCCTTGCTCTCCAACATTTTGGTTTTAATTATTGGAAAAGATCTGTCTTATAATGTGGGAAATGAAGAATCAAAAAGGGGTAGAAAGGGCGGGAGGCTGCCACCAAGAAGCGGAAATGAAGTTTCCCTAAGATGGTTTCACAAAGTCTCTGCCAAATGGGTCAGAAATCATGCAACAGCTTCCCTGAAAATGACCGCTGCAGTGTGTATTCTACTTGGTGGACAAACTCTCTACAAAATACTTCAAAAGTGCAGTACATGCACATCCCAGTAATTATGTAACATTAAATGTTCTACCTGTGTTAAAAGGACTTTGGTCAGAAGGATGAAAATTACAGTTTTCAACTAATACTACTTGTAATCATGAAGTAAATCATGCAATACAGAGCAGCGTGTAACTGAGCAAGCAGAATTCTATCTCTGCTTGTCAAGAAAAAAGGTTCTGTAAAAGGATCTTTTTATCCCACTGCCAAATGCTCTAGAGAGGAATCTTCATATCTTTGGATATTTTAGATATTTATCCCTGCAAACTGCCTAGCTCAAAAGGCTCATGGGTATGAATACACAAATTGAAATTGTTTAATTTGCAGCATATCAGACTGGGGAAAGGGTCAACGGACCTAAAATTCCAGACCTCTTTTCTCGCAGCAGCTTTTACTCTTTATAGGAGCAGAAAGGGACTTACAGGTAAAAACAACAAGGGATTAATCAAAAGCTCCAAAGCATTAGATTTTTAGAAGTACAGTAGGGAACACCAGCTTTATTTCAACCAGGCAATGCAAAAGATGGTGTAGCTTCTTAACAGCTCTGTCTAGACAAAAAACTCTTCTTGTCTTCTGCTATTTTGTGCAAAAATCCCAGTGAGAACCAACTACCAAATAAAAATATAGGAGAGAAGTGCAACTCACCAAGATGGTCACCACCAAATACTGGAAGTGATTGCGAAGATCAGCAGCATGAGTGCAGAATAGGACAAAGTTGCTCTGCTCCAGCTGTTGAAGACATTTGGTGACCACCAAAAAAGAAAGGAAAAATGTAAAAAGACAAAAAAGACGTCACACTCCATACTAGCCAAATACAGTTGGTGACTGATTTGTTAAATGTAGGATTTGGGAGTCTCAGTCTTCCCTCATTTGCAACAATTTAAAGCAGCAATAACTTTCCTGCTATCACCGGAGTAACATGCCAATAATACTAGGGCAAGCAAGAGGTAAACCATGCACCTAATGCAGCATTAAAATGACCAAAACAGGAACTTCCTTATGAAAGGATTTTGTCTAAAGGCTTTATTCTTTATGTTGCAATTGCCTGGTGGTGTTGGCACAGTCACAGCTGCAGACTACTGCAAGAAATTGCCCGCCCTTTTCCATAGCAGTGCCACAAATATTTCAGCAGAAGCTCTGACTCTGAAGCAAGTTACTTTTCAGCTGGAATTACACTCATGCCAACTTCCTGGAGTACAGCACCTGACTGCTGGCTTTGTATACAACCTTGGCTATGGAGTGTAGCTTTTGGTCAGGTATCTCTGTAAGTCTGAGTACTCATTGGATGGGAGGATCTAGCTGCACCGTGTTGTAATGAGAAATGAAGCCACTGCCACCATGCTTTTGCAGAACTCAGGCATGTTCTGAACACCAGAATATGGTTAAGGCCCAGCTCCAGCAATTCTGCAGAAGTAGAATGACAGAGAGTATTTAATACCCACACCACAGCCTGTGATATGATCAGCTCTTGCTCCTTTGTGTGCTTGTAGATAATAAGTGGCCAATCACCTGTATACAAATTAGGACAAAAGTTATATTCCTTCTCCATTGTCACCAAAGCCTTCTCTAGCTTGTGTCCCAGTTTATGCTGCCTTCATTTTAGACATAGAATATCACACTCTGGGATTACAGCAAATGCATCTTTACCTGCCTACTCCTTTGCTCACCAGTAATCCATTCACTAAATTCCATTAAGTCAGTGTCCCTCCCTTGAAAAACAATAGCAAGGGTTGCTCGTGCTGGCTGAAATGGAGCAAAACAGTTTCCAGCTTCTGCCTCCCTTCCAGTCTGTACAAATAGAAAAATCAAGAGATACGGACTGACAGAAGATCTTTTCCTCTCTGGGTGTTGTCAGCAGGTAGTTGGCTGCCAGCAACCAAATGTGTGCTGTATCCTTGCTGACTGAATGGATGCAGGAAGGTTCTGGACCATAAGGGACCTTCTTTCATCTTTCATCTCCCTCTCTCTGCTGTTGCTCACAGTGCCTGTAGGTCCCAGATGTAAGCAGAAATGCTTCTGCTATTGTTTCTCACCCTTGGGCCTTTCAGCAAGGACTGACAGATGCTGTGAAGGACAGCCTACTAACTGCGCCCAAATCCAGGCCAACAGGAAACTTCAGTGCTTCTTTGGCAAACAGATGCTTCAGTAGCCCTTCCAAGGAATTTACTAATTCACCAGGCTTAGTGAACCCAGTGCTGCCCTCTTACATGCCCTGTTCTTGCCCTCTGGCCTGATACTTGATCAATGGCTAACGTGACTACAAGACTGTTGACAAAAATATGAAGATTATTTGCTTTTCAAAACAAAGCCACTTCAACTGATATGTACAGGTTCACATAAAAATAACATATTTACCAAGTTGAACATACGTCAAAAATCAAGCTTGAAAAAGATGGCTGGACTATGGGGAGTAAGGGTTTCTTACTCAGTGGCTTTAAGTTTTTCTACAGCTACTCTCTATGGGAGGAGGTATTGCACGTTTTTGTGAGAGCCAAACCTCAACTGCAGGTCCTCATTTGAAAATTACCTCTATCTAGCTCTGAGGCAGGTTAGACCTCCTGCCTCTGAACTTCTTACTCTGACCTAATGCCTTCCATCACAAAAGACTCCATAAGAACCATAAGCCACTGTCTGAGAGCAGCCACCTATGCAAAGGAAAGGGGCAACGGTTTAAAGCGTCACACACTATAGAGAAGAACAGAGAGAAGAGAAAAAGCATTCTCTAAGCGACTGAAACCACAGGAGACTGCACATGGATAACATATAATGACCCAATCTGGGTCACTAGGACTAGTTCCTCACCTTTTATGAAGGGGGAAAAAAAAAAGAAAAAAAAGCGCCATCTTTAAATGGTCAGGCCTTTGGTTTTGCTTCTTGTTTGAAAGAACCATCTCCAGTTGACCAGGTTCTCAGGCACAACAAAAAAGACTCTGGTCTCTGGTTCCCTGCTGATTTGTAGGGAAAGGCACCACCCCCTAGATCATCACCTCCAGTCACCAGCCAAAGGTTATTTGCATTTTAGCTGCACCAGACTCTCCCATGCTGGGACTGGAATGAGGCCAACACACAGACTTAGAGAGTCTGAAGTTACCTGAACTGCTGTCGAGATGAGAAGAAATGAAGCTGTAAGCTTCACATATGGACCATGCTTCATGGTGAGTCCAAGCCCCTTACAAAAAGGAATTGCTCTGTCTGAATTTAAGGCATAAGGATCTAAGAGGAGCAGAATACATAAAAACAATCTTTTCAACAGATGAATGTGAAATAATTATTATTAAATCTAGGTATATTTAAATATACTTACCATCTTTTTCCTTTACTCCAAGAAAAAGAATGATAATTCCAAGAAGATACACACCTCCTATGACCCCTGCTGCAATCATATAAACTTTTGCCTTTGAAAAGAATAAAAGATATATTTGAAATTGTGACAGCAGAATAACAAGTCATTATGAAAATTTCAGTCTCTTCCTGGTGAGTCACCTGCAAATGAAGAAATGCCCATCTACATACAACCGACTTTCATATCTCTGAAAAATGTTCACTTCTGCAGCTCATTTATAAGCAACACCTACATTATGATAAATCCAGGGCACATAAGTATATATTTCTTACAAAAAAAAAAAAAGCAGCTGTGAACAAAAGGGCTACTGCATTGGCAACCTGAATGTTTTTGCTTATGTTCAGACTAGCTATAGACATACACGGTCATCTATCAAAAACATACAGCATCTGTAGAGTGATTCTAAGTTTTAGTATATCCAGTTGATGTAGCTACACAGACTGCAATCTTATGTTCATGCTAGGTAGGAAAGGCTTGAGTACTGATGTAAACATAATTACTACAGTTACTGCATTTATACATAATGATAATGAAACTTCCTTTAGGCTCTAATGAATTTTAGAAATCACACATTCATGCCAATGTTTTGAGAACATGGTAGCTTGCATGCTTGTTTTCCCAGTTATTTAGTGAAATACTCAAGCAAATTCAGAAATCTTTGCTTCCTATTAGCCAGGCGAACAAAGTCTCCAAGGATACCACCCTACACCATCAGATCACATTTATTGTTTCTAACTCTGATTACACTGACTCTGGAATAAAGCTTTAAAAGGTTATTTTGCTTTAGTATTCCCTAACAATTTATTTTATACTATGTTATCAAGGATAAAATAAGTGCTGGTTGTAGAGCTTTATGACACAATGATTATTTGATAGGAAAATTGAATTCCAAATTATCAGTTATATGTTGCAAATGAAATTATTATAAATCTAGGAAGCAGCTGGTAAATAAGCATGCAATTACAAGAATGTATTCCCAAATACAACCACTTAGTATAGATGCAAAGCTAGCCAGATGAACCATATAAGTACAGACATTCTTTAAGACAACAGTTTTTGTTAAGATATGTACATTTCAGAAGAGGACATGGTGAAATAAAGGAATGCAGGACTATTCTTTATTTGGGATAGAGGCTTGGGGGTTTTATATCAGAGCTATAAATTAAGAGAGTTATTGGTTATGGCTTCCACAGACTACAGACTGCAGTATTGTAGATACCTGAATTCACTTATTTCTGCCTCAAAAGCAGCCTAGCCAAGAAAGAAGGGGTTGAAAAAAAGGATAGTAACAGGACTCCATTTTGAATTTTATATTTCATGTCTGTGTATTTTTTAATTTGCTCGAAGCAACTGAATTAAATGTTTTCTTTCACAGGTCATCGTTAAGTGTAATTCGAGCTTAAACTATAAAGGATATTCATGGTAGGCCAAATAAGATTCTCTGACCTTAAACAAAACTTGTTAGCACATCTATGAACTATATCAATATCCATACTTGGTTTTCAGCAGGAAAAATCCACTCCTAAGTTTACAGTAACAACTTCAAAAGAGCTTAGAAATAACTCTTTCTTCCACTTCCTCTCTTTAATAATGAGCAAAATAATATCAGTCATTCACTAGGTCTTCTTTTAAACTAACTGTGCCTTTAAGCAGCTAAGAATTATTCCTTGTGACAAAAAAAGGTCAGGATCATACTCCTGAATGGTACTAAAAGAAACAGTCAAGATGCAGCCTCTTCTAAATATTTTTTGAGACTGTGGAGGTGCTTCAGGTCCATAGGCACTAGTCCTGCCTCGACTTAGAGCTCAACGTACATCAGTCATATAACCAAAATTCAAGATCCAACATCTCCTGTTGATGGTGCAGTTAAGGTGCCTATTCTATTGTTGATGGTGCGAACAAAAGGCAAGTGCTCTGTCATGCAAAGCAAGCAGCTCTCCCCAAGGCTCAGTGACCATGCATGTTCCTGTAATCCAACCAAACTGATGCCAGGTTACATGAATGGCAAAAAAATCTGGTCCTCACATAACAGGGTAGCAGGGAGTGAGGTGGGTTGCCAGAACAGTTCGTTCAGACTATGGCCTCTGCCCAAGCCTGAAGGCTGTTTAGGAAAAAGGGCAGGAAAGAACAAAGAACAGAACTTTACCCATGGAAAACAGTTGGACAAATCCAGGCTGTTCGCAACCACGGGATACTACTCATCTACAAAACCTGAGAAGGTGACACACAAAACTCTAGAAGAAGGGAAAAGACCAAAACAAATAGCCAGGAAATACATACACACACACACATAAAAAAAAAAAAAAAAAACAAACAAAAACAAAAAAAAAAAACCACCACATGTGGCTGCTTGTAAATAAGTAAAATGAAGAAGGTAATATCTTTAATTAAATCAGCCTGTTTAGTTGGGAAAAAAATATGTTTCAAGTCACACTGTGACATCTTCAGATCTGAAAAATATTTGTATGTCTAAAAGCTTTTCCATTGTTTTACGATGTTAGTATCAAGCTTAATAAAAGATATTACTTCTACCTACAAACTCTGGCTACTTTAGGCTATGTATCTTTACTATTTTTTTCAAAATAAAAAACTATTTGACATTCAACTCATTGTGACGTTTCTTTCTCTATCTCCCTCCTACCTCAAAAAGGATGGGAATGCACATGTGGTTAGACAGAAAAGAAATAAATCAAGATCACACACTTTTTTTCCTTCAAAGCCATTAAAGAGATTTGAAAGTGGAAGTTGGTGATTACAGCATAAAGCAGATTCAGACAGGGAATCTGCTGTGCAATGAAATTCAGCTTGCTCCACAACTTTTCAAGTTACTCCTCTTGACAATTCACAGAGCTGTAATACCACAGTAGTTTTCTGCATCAAGCCATTGTCCTAGAAGCTAAAAAGGAAGCCAGGGTGATGTGCTGTGTCTTCTTGAAATATGCATTAGAAATTACCTAACAAGCAGCTTCAAAAATGCTTTAATCAGCCATAAAATGGCATGGTCACTTACAGAAGCAGCCCAGTTCTCCCCAGGCCGTTTCCCCAGATCAGCTCCCTGAGAAGCCTTGTGCCAAAAGCAAGCACAGAGGCAGAGAACAGTGTCTGGGAGCAGGGAGAGACAAGGGTCAGTCCCCTTCCTGGACTACCAGTGATGGTGCTAGGGTATGCACACTGAAAGCATGCATAAAAACCTGCCTTCAGCTTGTGATTTTACTGTTGCTGAAAAGTGGTAATAGGAGCTTCAACTACAATAAGCAGAGCACAAATACATACATCTTGATTTGCAAGCACCTGAGTTTAGACTCAGGTCAAGGAATCTTCTTAATGGGTAATTTTATATATCAGTTAGTACACACACTGACAGAGAAATAGAGGAAAATATGAAAAGAAAGACTGAATCTAGCAACTGGCAAAAAGGAACCAACAAACTGCTGATTTCACAAGTAACAGAAAAAAACACTACACAAAGTAATTGTTCAATTCAGGGCCTGTTTCAAGACCACTGGAAACAATGGAAGACTATCAAATTGTGTTCACTGAGGTTTGGATCAGGATTTAGGATTTCCTCCCATAATAAAACTTTCTCTGTTTCTCAAAAAAATCACACACTGAAGCATGAAGAGATTAAATTGCTTGTGCAGGATTACAGGAAAAATCTGCTGTGGAAAATGAAATAAACAAGCACGGATCTCTAGGTTCATTCCACATGTGAACTACTGAGCTCTCCCGCTAATTGCCTGTTACCAACCATTTACTTTCAACAGTGCTTTGTACCTTTGCAAGAATACAGATTCCAAGTAGGACTTACAGTTTCGTTCACATAACAGCCACTAATCTTTATAGGAGAGCCTTAATGATAACTACTTTGAAAAGAAGTATTACTGCACTGAAAGATCCTGTTATAGCCACCATTTTTTCGTAGAATGATAGAATTACTTGGGTTGGATGAGACCTTTAAAGTTCATCTACTTCTAAATTCCCTGCCACAGGCAGAGACACCTTACACTAGACCAGGTTGCTCAAAGCCCCGTCCAGCCTGGCCTTGAACGCTGCCAGGGATGGGGCACCCACAGCTGCTCTGGGCAACTTGTGCCAGTGCCTCACCACCCTCATGGTAAAAAAATTCTTCTTTATATCTAATCTAAATCTACCTTCTTTCAGTTTAAAACCATCACCCCTTGTCCTGTCACAACAGGCCTTGGTAAAAAGCCCCTCTCCGTTTTTCTTTTAAGCCCCCTTTTAGGCTGCTAGGCATTTTTCTTTTAAGCCCCTTTAATAAAGTCTCCCTGAAGCCTTCCCTCCAGGTTGAACAACCCCAGCTGTCTCAGCCTGTCTTCACAGGAGAGATGCTCCATCCCTCTGATCATTTTCGTGGCCTCCTCTGGACCTGCTATAACAGGGCCATGTCTGTCTTGTTCTGGGGACCACAGAACTGGATACAGTACTCCTGGTGGGCCAAAGTAAGCTTCTCTTACTAAGCTGCTATTTTAAACTGTGAATCAGCCCCTAGTGAAAACAAAGGATGGCCATATACCTCCTAGCTACTTTACAGATTGGCATCTTCAAGCAAAGCTCCTCAGTGTAACACTGCTGTTGCACTGATACGTGGTTGCAAAGACAACAGATGGGAAACCTTGTTTGCAACAACGTGGCTGTCTCAGCTCAAGCATTACTGATTTCAAGGAAGTCATATTCATGCTCATTCAGCTGGATGGTATTATATGGTAATACAGAAACACACCCCCCCTTTCCCTAAGAGATTGTAGTGTGCTCCCATAGACACTTACTTGATGAGACAGGGGATCTGAGGGGTCTGGAAAGCTGGGAGTGTCATGCCAGGAGATGGTTGTGTTTACTGAGGGACTCACAGTGCAGTGATGAGAGACATGAGCGCTGGCCACAATCTGCCCCTGAAGGGCAGCTCCAATCAAGGTCCCAAGCACTTCCATGGTCATTCCTAAAGAAGAAAGCACAAATGCGTACCAAGGACGAGAACTTGATACCTTCACGATCTACAAGCTTGTTCATTTATCATTGAAAAGAAACATCATCAAACCATTTTCTTTTACAGGGAACAAGCAGAAGAAGCAATACCAAGAACAACAGAACTAGAAGGTTAGTAACAGAACAGTTTCAAGGAATGAGAGTTTTGTCATCTATTTTTTGATCAGCTTTTAGAAGCCTCCATGGAAGAGCCTTTTTCATGCAAGCCGCATGATGGATGTGGCTGAGATTAAGAGCCACAAAGGGATAACATAGAAACCTTTCATCTTGAGGACCAGAGTGGAACTACGGTTTAAGTGTTGAATGCTGCTTTTCCAAAGCAGGACTAGGAGCCATAATATCAGACTTTTCATCTCAAGTTTGACAGTAACTTGTGAAACATTTTTTGAACCACTTATCTGAACAGACTTCTAGGTTCTCCAACCCAACTGTAAAATAAAATGATACTTACATCAGGCTTATTTTGGAAATAATACAACTGCAAAGCTCTTGGAAACAGAAGATGCTGTTCTTAACTGCCTAAGGCCATAGTCAGACAAAACTAGCTACCTCAGCCTCAGAGAATGATTCAGATCAGTAACACTCCAAGTACCATCAGAACAAAGGATCATCTGAAACACCAACCAAGGTGTCCGTTTGGGAAAGCAAAGATCAAGGTTCTTGTGTGCTCAGAATTTATAGTGTATTAGTTTCCACCTTAGCTGAGAAAGCTGATCTCTCAGAAAGCAGATCATACCTTGAAGAAGTCATATTTTGCCCAGAACATAAGTAGGATTTATGTTAAAGCAATTTTGGAATCCAATATTTCTACCTCGCATTCATAGTAAGGAGCAGGACAAAATTTATAATAAGCAGTTCTGCTTGTTTCCAGTAGAGGGTAATGGATCCTCTGATCCCAACCTTTTTTTAAATGCACACTTCATATTACACAGCTGTTTTTCTTTAAACAGTTGAAGAAATGCCTGAACAACTGACTATATCCACGAAAACCTATCAACAAAAATCCTCCATGAAACCCAAAGAAAGGCAGAAGTGTTTAAGTAAAACACTAGTTCAAAAAAAGAGAGTGTAAAGGAGAGTCTCACATAATCACAACCATTACAAGAAAACTTGGCTCCAAACAAACATAATTTCAAAATATACAAAAATACCAACATTTGAAAAGTCAAAATTGTGGTTCATTTCACCACTCTAACTTGGCTTAGAAGAACAGCTGTACACTCAAAAAGTTAAACCCTTTCTGAACAATAAAATTACACTATAAATGTGTAACACCTCTCAGACATGGAGGTCAACAGCTTTTATCAAATGATTTTCACATGCCTATGAAGCCTTGCATGGGGCTAGCAATAGGAAAGCATATTTATTTGGATCACAGCCTCTGAAGACATAAAACTAGACAACAGACACTAGGTACATGGATTTAGTTAGAATTTAGGCCAGATGACTCAGAATATAGTCAGTGCCAAAGAATATAACACAACTGGAACCTCCCGCTGTTTAGTCCTGTCCTGTGACTGCTACCCCAGACTTTCTCTTGAGATAGTTGATGATAATGCAAATTACAACTGTTCCATGTGTGGCTGGAAAGGGATTGGGTTGCTCAGGGGATATTGTATCCAGAATTTGACATGTTTTCTTTTAGCACTTCTGGCCATTTCATTGTGCCTCTGTGGTCTAGTTTTCAAAGTACTCAAGCAAGTATGCGGAGGGTTAGAAGGACTAATGGAAGAGAAAAGGGCTCTTGCCAGGAAAAGAAAACAGATGCAACAAAAAAATTACAAGTTATTGTAAACAGTGAAGGACAAGTTAAGATGTAAAAAAGTTTTTCATGTGGTATTTGACTCTTTTCTCTTTACCCTGCTTAATGCTGGTGGCCATGAGAGCAGTTACATAACAAAGAAGGCGTGATAACAGAGCTGAAGAGAGTAGGAAGGGAAGAAACTGTTCTTACAATTTACGATCTGTACAGGAAATCTTAAAAATATTTTCATTGCACTTTTTTTGGTCTGATTGATTTGCTTCAAAGCAAAAACTTTGTCTGGTTTTGATTGTTGAAGAGCCAGAGATATGGTCTGGAAGCCCTCATTCTTTTAACTAATACAAGTCAGAGTGCTAGTTATATCACAGCAAGATCTGTCCTTAAACTACCTGGCGTATGTTAGAATTAAATAAACACAGATGAAATAAAAAGAGAGATTTCAGTTGGTGTGAACATGCACACAAAATTACTCTCCTTTTCTGGTGAGGTTAACTGTCTTGGTTCTACGAGTTCTAGAATTTTTTTCAAAGAAAACAGGGCTGGGATTTGAATTTATAACATGAAACACATAAACCTAAGGACATTCAAACAAAAAAAAAAAAAGAAGAAGAAGAAAAAGAAGATACTCAAAATTACTTTTAAGCTTTCTTTAATTGAATGTTAAAGATTACCATCACTTTGTTTTTCCCCTGCAAATCACCTTTAAATGAAATCATTACTCCCCTACCCTGGCTTGGGTAAGAGTGATTTTTATTGTTTTGTCTGGCTAGTAATAAACCAAAAAGAGCTTATAGCTAATCAGACAGTCTGAGAAAATAAAACTTCAGTGTCTCCTATTTAGCTAGAGAAGTGGAAGCATTTACCAGACAAAATAGTTTTCATCAGATATTAAAAATCTCATACAAAAGTCCACTTTAGGGACACAAACCACTAGGGATCTTCCTATAGATAAAGAACAATTTAAAATAAAACTCAGCCCTAATCCACATGAGAAAGTCCAGATCACACTCACGGTATGCTGTTGCAGAATCCCTCTCCTTCTGGTCTGTGCTGAGAAACATGGTGAGGGCAGAATATGGTACCTGGAATAACTACGCAAAGAAAGAACATCACTTAGGAAATGTCAGGGTAAATGCTGTATTCCTTTGATATCCAGGAAAATGGTTTGATGCAACCTTGAATTCACTTACTTCGAACACCATATTTTTTAGCACAAAGACCTGTCTTTTCTTTCTGATTTGTGAAGCATATAAAAGGAAAAAAGTATCTTTCATAATACAAATCATAAATTATCAGTAAGCTTTACCAGTAATGCCATGCTCCTTCAGATTCCTTGGGAAAACGTCCTTCATAACTAGGCTATAAAGAATCTAGCTTTCTTTGCACTAGAAGATTATCATGTTTCTAGCTTAAGCTAACTAACAGGAAGCAAAGCCATAATGAAGACAATACATTTTTCCAATTTATTCAAGCCAGAAAACTGTATAAATCCCCAAATTATTTCAAATATCTGTATCATTATGCAATTTCAGGAGGTAATTGTGAAAACTAATTGGTCTTCAGCACCATTTTTCCACACGTTTCTTAATTTGAGTTAAGAATATGTAGAAACACCCAATTGCTATGTCCATGCACTGGCAAAAAGGTAGATGAGGAGTGTTGCTTTTTGATTTTACAGCACTGTATCTAGCACACAACTGATACCTTGCTGTAAAATCTTGGTGGAAACAATGCACTGGCAATATTTATTGGAATGCTGAGTAAATTAGCCCCTCTTTTCCTGCAGAAGAGGCCTTATCCCCAGTAGTACTTCACTGAAAATAACTATTGAACGTTAAAGGCTTGACCTTTTGGATGGTCATGATGTGAGTGGGACTTCATCCTCACAGTGCTGAATTAAAATAAAAATCACTTCAAAAGTGTTGGAACATATACTATTGTGAAGTGGAAGTGGAACATGAACCTGTCTGAACAATCAAGTTCTTTGTGGTGTTTCCACCACTGCAGAGATCTGTAGCCAGGTAAACTAAGTCTCACAATCTGCACCCTACTCTATTCGTATGAAATGCATTTCCATTCACCTCCATCAAACATGGCAAGTGTCTACATTTTCAGAGCCCTGCTATGGGAAACCTGTGTTTTTCCTTCAAAAGAGAGCAAATAGAAAATTATTTTAAGCCATTATGAACATCCTGTGCACCATCTTTCTAAAGAGGAAAAAAAGGACCTAGAGAAACATTCCAGCTTAACATAGGAATACAGAATTCCCAGGTCCAACGGATCTGTAAACAGGAAAAAAGCCAGAAGTCAAACAAGAAATACAAACATTTTAAATGTCTAGGAACCACTTTCTCAAAACGTGATCCAGTGACATTCAGTCGGCTAGGATATAAATTGCAATGTAGCTGTCTCGCTTCCACTCCTAACCTGCTACGTGATACAGCTTTGCACAGAAGATAGTTTCTTTCACCTTGATACTGGCCACAAGGCAAAATAGGGTGATGCAACCCCTATGTGTACAGTACGGAATGTGTCAAGAGTTCTTTGGGTTTCACTGAAATGATGGCTTCTGCATAAAAGTTGCAAGTTCTGGGCTGTACTAAAAAATGTGTGTGTTCAAACTCTTCTAACCAGGCATAAATATTATGACTACTACTATCAGTATGTTTCAGCTCTGGTACCCTGACTTTTCATTGCCTTCTAGTTTGAGTTAAACCCCTCCACAAATTAAAGCCACAAATCTACTTGGTCTCCTAATCTGCTCCTGAAAACAGAAGTTAAGAGAAATGAGATATCTAACTGGAATTAGGAATCTGAATACCTCTGTGGATCTATACAAGAATGAGTTGAATATCTAGGGCACTGCCAATGAAAGTGCCTGGAGGTAATCTGCCTGAATTAGCAGGTGATTTGCCAGAGAAAGCATTGGCAGAAGCCATCAACCAGCAGAGAGTTTGATAAAATGACATCTACCTATCCCTTAAACCCACTAGAAGTTGAAATCAAACATCAGATTTTGGTAAATTTCAGTTTACTAGGTCTGAATGCATTAAGATATGCAGAAAACAAGCAAGTTACTACTGAGAACATCATGACCTGTAATCAACTTACTGTGGTCAGTGCTTGGAAAATGCAGTAGAAAATCAGGTACCATGCAACTCTTCCTGATACAAAAGGAGGCAAGTACCACATAAAAAAATAAGATACTACTGTGAAGGGTGTACATGCCAGCATCCTGCAAAGAAGATTAAGACATGTCAACAATCTCAACATAATGATCGCAAAACACATCATTTTTTCCTGCTAATAATGAATATAATGTAATCTATTTTATGTGCAGTTTTCTAACTACAGTTATGCCATGTTTTTAAGTATTAAACGTTAGCATGCATTAAATAAACAGTTGAATATAAAATGTATACAACTCTTTCCATAAAATGAAAAAAAAAATAATCAGCAAATCTGGATAAAAACAGCTATACTTAGGTTAATAAGACACAATTACCTTGCACATGCACTGTAACAGAATACCTATAGTGCTGTTCCTTAGTACATGTCTCAGACTACACATTTACTAGAAAGAACCACTGAAAACTAAGCTCTGTCATCACATGTCTTCACATACCTTGAATACTATGTCAGTTTTGGGCCCCTCACTACAAAAAAGACACTGAGGTGCTGGAGCGCAAGTCTTAAGAGGAGCAGCTGAGGGGACTGGGGTTGTTTAGCCTGGAGAAAAGGAGGCTCAGGGGGGACCTTATTGCTCTCTACAACTGCCTGAGAGGAGACTGTAGGCAGGTGGGGGTCAGTCTCCTCTCCTGAGTAACAAGTGATAGGAGAAGAGGAAACTGCCTCAAGTTGCACCAGAGAAGGTTTAAATTGGATATGTGGAAAAATGTCTTCACTGAAAGGGTGGTCAAGCATTGGAACAGGCTTCCCAGGGAGCTGCTTTAGTCACCATCCCTGGAGGTATTTAAAAGACTTGCAGAAGTGGCACTTAGGCATATGATTTAGTGATGGACTTGGCAGTGTTAGGTTAACAGTTGAACTCCATGATCTTAAAGGTCCTTTCCAACCTACATGATTCTATGATTCTAATTTTTGCATAAGCCTACTTATTATTAAGGATTCCCTCTTCCAATTTCAATGCCTTCACTTTTCCTCTCCATTTAGCTTCTTCATTGCTACTTCAGGCAAGTGCAAATATGTTGATATTAAAAATGCTGAAAACAGCATAAAAAATAATGGACAGCCCACTGCAGAAGTTCCTACAGTCTGTATCTTCTTGAGTATATGATCATTTCTTTCATTTAACTCAACAGCAAAACTCCTAATCACTTCAAACACAAAAGGATCATCTTCAGGTGAGGAAGATGCCTTAAAAATGAACCACTGAAATTTGAATTCCAGGCATTGACATAAACCAGCAATTAATTGTGTTAGTCTGAAAACTATTTCAAATTGCATTAGTTTGAACACTATTTCAGGCAAACAACACTTGTCAAACTCTATGATATCAAAGAAGTGATCAGATGCTATTATTTCCTAAATGTCCTAGTTGCAACAGAATCAGGGCTCCTGTATTCTTGTAAATCAGACAATAAACAATGTAATTAGATGACCAGGATCCTAACAAAAAATATCCAAACACGTAAAAGAGAAAACAGATTAATCCCTTCACAACAGCACTACTGACATTAGGGGTCAGCTGATTATTTTGCAATCGTGAACTGAAAACCTGGAATACAAAAGAGTAATGCGGGTAAATAGTTTAGTAAAACAATGGCTTTCCCACGCTGCTTTTTGGGATGGACAGCATCACCGGGAACTGAGCATTTACAAGGTAAGTGCCAGGTTCTGGTATTCTCTGTCCCTCTGGTCCCCAGGCTACAGTTCATCCACAGCTGGTCAGCAATGGAAAACACAAATAAGGGTAAAATCCTAACACAACTCAAGGAATCTACCTTCCTCTCCAAAGTGTGAGATCTTTCAAACTGGTGTCCAGATAAAGCCACCACAGTTAAATACTTTCATTGTCAATTTTTCATGCAACTTTTCAGCAATAACCCTCTTAGTATTCCTCCCCTCTTTCATCCTCTTTCCACGTTTTCCTTTCCTCATTAGTGTGAATTTTCAAAGCCTTGCTGAAGTTGCTGAATATCTAATTGTCTACTATTATGTCCTTTGACAAAATATTTGACCAGATTTGTGTATTTCAAGTCAATGTCTGCTTATGCCTTTTAAAGACATTACATAGAAGAGATCAATAGCCATTGATGATGTATTATATTGAGTACAGTATTGAGCTATAGTTAACATTCACCACCTTTATTAAGGTTCTTGCTTTGCTGGCAAGATTTTCTGACTGAGCCAATTCTACTGCTTCACTCTAGATACTTAAGAGGGCAGAATTTCAAAATACTAAAATATTCTTAAGTTATGGAAGATCCATTTTTTGCTTTGTATTAACATGATCTGACCTTCAAAGTGTAGGAACAAAATTCCCATGAAAAAAATTATGATTACAAAAAACCCCAGACAAAATCCTTCTGGAAAGAAAGCAGCTGTTTGATGAATACGTATTTAAAGTTAGAGTTATATAAGCAGTTTTCCTGTAAGAACTGCAAGCTGTACAGTAGCTGGTTTACAGTGCAAAGGTCTGGTAAGTTCGTGGTTGTACTAGGATGGGAGTTATTCTATCATCAATTTTACACTAACAAACACATGTATTTGCAGTATTTTCAGAGAACCAAAAAAAAAAAACCCAACAGAATACATCTAGTGGCGTTTGTATTAAAATGTCTTTATTTTCTTATTTAATAACTTTGTTACTAGTTAATTCAGTGCTCATTAAAAAGCACTCCATTTACCTGGCCACAAACCAGATCCTGAAAAGAGAAACACCAGCAAGCTCCTCTTTCCCCGTGGGGCTCTTGAAAAAATGCTTAACTTTGACCTGAAGGCCCCATTCCTTCCAGGGCCAAGAGCGGCTGATCTCAGCCTTCTTCCAATACATACTTGCTTTCTGTTCTTTGTCAGATATAAGCTGCCCATGGACATGTTTCTGCAGCCCTAAAGCCACACGACAGCAAGAGAACCACCAGCTAAAAAAATGGGCTTTTTTTTCCCCATGAAAATTCTACTTCTTTACTCAGGATACCACATCTAGTTTTGGATTTTTGTCGTGAATCAAAATTTGGGTGTTACATTAATTCAAAATATCTCACACCACATCCTTATAATGCATGAGAGACAGCACTAATGAAAGACTCCATATTTCACAAACTACTCAGTCTCCTCTCAAATTCCAAAATACAAAAAAGGCCCAACAAATAAATGCCCTATAGTATAGATGAGCTTGGGTTCCTCTAACACGGACCAATCCTTTCCAACTTTCTTGCTTCACACCTGTCAATCTCCTTCCTATATGAGCGACATTCATTCTTCTAACCTCTCCTTATGTACTCATGGACAACCCACGTACAAGTGTACTAGCTAGAGTGCATACAGGGGCTAGTATGTCACAGTGAAACACCACACTGTCCCTTTAGAAATGTTGATCAAAATCTCATTCATTATAAAAATCATGGTGATTTTTTTATCAAGTATTTTGATTATGGGGATGTAATAGAAGCAGGACCAGAATGACTGCTGTAAGGAAGAATGTAACAGTGTCATGACAGTGCTGGTTACTTCAATGCCATGGTGTCACATCTGTTCCACATGTATGAACATGTCTTTTACTGAATTAAAAGGCCTAGAGAATTAAAGTTGATGGAGTTCCTGGAATGCTAATGGGAGAAGTGAAGGCACACAAGGACACAGGTAGAAACAAGCTCAAACTTTGTGGAGGAGTGAAACCAAACTAAAGGAATCTAGACAAAGATGAAACTTCAGCCACAGATTCAAGAAATTTTTAGATCTGAGCTTCCAAGTTGCTTAACAACACAGCATTCTGGCTTTATTTGTTTGTGTCTCCAGTGGTAGAAAATCTTGTCTGTGTTTTCATGGGTGAGCAGGTTAAAGGGAAATAGACAACATGACAATTTTTCTTTTTGATTTTATATATATAAAGAATAAATACAATCACTGTTGTCTGGGAAACAGGCAAAGAAAAACGAGTAATTCAATGAGGTGAATGTATGATCACAACACACACACACAATATTCATATATATGTATGTAAATATATGTACACATTTATGCTTACCAAGGCATGAGCCGGCCAATTTTTGTCCATCTACTTTTGCTAATAAAAAAGCCAGCAATAGGATCAGTAATTGCACCTGAAGCTTTGCCAATGAACAGCACCAGGGAGGCATGAAATGGAGTAATCTGAAAGTACAGACAGTATACTGTAAACAAGAGCCATTGTTCCACACTACAATGAAATAGAATAAAGCAACTTTCCAGAAAAAAACGCAGTGTTTTAAAGAATAATGATGGTTCATTTAGAAAACATGTCTGCTGCTGTCATAGAAATTATTATTGGTTACCCATAGCAAACAAACGAGACACTGAGACAGGCACCATGCAAGAAAGTATTAGAGGGGGAAAGTGCAAGGAGAGATTATTAATGTGTTTAGAACTAGAAAAATGAGCCAGATAGTCAAATAGTAGCCTTAAGTCCTTGTATTAGTCATAAAACCTAACAGAGCCCCTCTGTAATTATCCCCTCACTTTGTCCTGCACACAGCCCAATTTCCCACTATCTTTATCCTGACCTGATCTAGAAAAAACTAGAGGGAGCTGTTTACATGTGTTCATGTTTTTTCATCTCCGGAGATTACCCAGCAAGGCTGCCAACGGGTGGCATGCGACTGTGGAAGAGGTTGTAGCACAGGAGACTTTATCCACTCATAACTGAGCTGTGGCAAATGAACTGTATAAGGCACATCTGTGCAAATCAAAGTTGCCAGCACACGTCCAAGAAATTTTACTTGACAAATGTTCACGGATTACATAAGAATAAAATAGCCAAGTAGAAAACCCTTTGAAACTAACCCAGGAGGAGCATACTTAAGTGCCTTTATAGAAATAGTTTATCCCAAGGAATGTAGTTATTTTTCAGATGTATCTGTAGAGAGCTTAGGAATTTGTATCACACAATGTTAGAAAAGGTGGATGCCCTTCCAAGCGCTCAGTTCATGCCACTGAAACTATAGGCCTGAAAAAAAGTCATTGAAATCTATATAAACATGAATGTTCCTCAAATCAACCTCGAGAGAGAATGCTGAAACAGTCTATGTGGCTTAAACAGCAAAAGCAGACAAAACCCCTTCATCTATATGCTGCTTCGTGCTACCGGTGCTCCAATGCATCAGGAAGCCTTGCCAATGGAGCTGCTGCTACACCAAATGAGCTAGTATCCTCTGCTCTTCTGCAGAGCTTACTGCCTCCTAGGCAGCATCGCATTGCTTCCAGCTAGTGCAGGTCACTGGCACAGAGAATTTGCTGTAGGTATTTCCTCAGAGGTGAAAGAAGGAAGCAATAAACTCTGAACGTCCTGCATGACCTTTGTAAAAGGTAGGTGCTATGTACTTTTGTAATCAAACCTGTTAAATTTTAGACCAAATTAGGTGAAGTTGCAGGGACAGCCAGTCTTCCTGACACCACCAGCTCCAAGGCACATGCTCCACTCTAGAAAGCTTACAAACAGGGAAGGATTGTGAATGGCAGTCTCCAGCACATAAATGACAGTGGTTCTCCAAGCATCCTATTGCTGCACTGTAGGACAAGGCTGGGATGGGCACTGGGCTGTGTCCTACAGCAGTTTATTGATGTTCACGTCAACCACCTTTGCTGACCTGTGCCCTCCCACAGCCAGGGTGGCCAGTAGCCCACCAGTCCTGAGGCAGACTTGCCACACAGGCTGCACTGGAACTGCTCAGAAGTCACTACTGCTCAAGAGACAGGTCAGCCAAAACAAGAACAAAATAGCAGTCAGAGAGACGGGTTGAAATACTGCAGTTATGAGGGACACAGGGACAGAAAACTTCAAATTAGGTGGGTAATGCATTTTTATTTTGTTCAGATAACTGGAATAGACAGAAAGGCAGTGGTTATTAGTTAAACAGAGGTGGAAGAAAGTCTTGAGGAAAATTAAAACCTCTCTTATGTTAGGAGTGGAATCGGTGTAGTCACCCTGTCTTCATCATCAGTATGGGCTTACATATCCCTTGGCTGCATTTTTTAGCTTCTAAATGTAGACAGTGTCTGTCAGCACCAATGCTAGAAACTTCTCAGTGTTAATAAAAAGCTAAAATATGGTAAATTCACCCATCACAAAAGGAATAAAGACCAGGATCCTATCTATTATCAGAGGTTTTGGTGCTTTCTAGTAATTTGACTCAAGGATACTATGTGGACATGCATTTATATGTCTGTAGTTTATACAGGTAATTTAGATGGAAAATGGAATCAAATGGAAAAACCTGTAACCTACAGAAAGTGAATACAAATGTACTTTTCTTAGGAAGGATCCAGATTACATATGAACAATTACACCTAGTGAGTTTCACAGTCTCTCAAAGAGCTAAACCAGTTCTGCCCTCTAAGTGGGAAAGAATTAAATCCAGGTAGTGACTATAAAATTACATGCTCTCCCCTGAAAAGATGTGGAAAACACCACAGGATTTCAGAGCTGTTTATCAGGCTTTGAAATAAATCCTGTCCCTGCAGGATTACTTCAGAGAACAAACTAAACCATCAAGGAACAAATAATTAAGGCCCTTAATGAAGTAGTAAGTGTATCATTACAAACATTAAGCAAAACTATTTGGTTTCAGTAGGAGCCTGTTAACAAAATAATAGTAATTATTATTATTATTAATTTATTTAGGTAGTGCCCAAAGATGCAAGAATGGGACCCACAGCTTTCTGGATACTCTACACAAACAAAGAAATAAACAGTGCCTAGCTTCAAGAATTTTCTATTTCTGTGATAATCAGAGAGCGGGGAAATTGCCATATTTATAAGCACCCTGGGAAAACTGTATTAATGTCTTTCTCATTCAGTTCATGCTTCATCACCTCCAATGGCTTGTATTGCCATCCTTGATCCTTGATGTAAGCATGAAACAGTTGTAGTCAGAGCTGCATCCACCTCCCTGCTGCATCTCTAGGTTACCCATTCCACCTCCAACTCCTCAGACCCCACACCACCCACTTGACACCTTTGACACTGCTGTCCAAAACTAGCCCCTTTTCTAGATCTTGTGACTTTGATCTCAGCAAGACAATCAAGGTATCAGTTTTACATGCCAGCCTTATTATGCTTCCAATTTTATCAAGTCATACCTCAGCTTCTGGTATCAAACTTTGTAGGAAAACCATAAATCCAATCTTTGGGATGCCTCTGCTCCCCACATCATGATATACTACTGTCTTTCTGCATCTTAAACAGCAAATGGATAATATGGATAAAATGGATAATAGTGTCTAATCCAGAACCTCCTGTTCTTTCCAGCAAATAAAAAGTCATCAGTTCTGAAAGCCACTCATGTAGTTTCAGCTACAGCTGTTCTCAAAGTCCCTGCAATTTTGCCTCCTCTCCCTAAAGTCCTTTTTTCTATTCTGTAACTTTATCTGTCCCACCTAGTTACCACACAGATATACAAGACAATCCAAAACAGTAAAAAATGCTTATAGATTGATTTTCATTGTTTCTCTGCTGTCCTGAAATCTAGCTGGAACAGCTGAAAGTCAGATGAATGGGATGACTCCTACTGCTTTGTTTTACCAGATCTGCTTCTATACCAGAAAGCCACAGACTAGAAGCAAAGAACCTTCAGGAAGGATAACTCTGCTTTCTTTGCAAAGAAATTATCCTAGACAAACCAAGTAAAATTTATGTGAAATTATGTTGACTACTGGATGCAGCTGCAGTGATTTTTAACTAAACCAAATCAACAAAACTTCACAACCTCAACATGGTGCTATTAACCTTTCAGACCTCATATCTTACACACTCTGACTGTTGACACAGAGAACTGCTTTTTCTAGTCTGCAAGTGTGTGAGCTCTACAGTGCTTAAAGCTCTGCTGATGATTGCAAACCAAGAGCAAACAATGGCTACTTCAAGACAGAAAGGAAACTAGTGAAAAAAAATAAATATATATATATTTCTGGACAAGTTCATATAGTTTCCAGGGCACTGAACAGCTAGAGGCAAAGATAATAAGACAATTTAAAAGCTTTATTAGTCAACTTGCCTTTTATCATTCCAGGGACATAGCAGACATCAGAGTAGAGATACAACTACAATCTGTAAAGGTTTCTTGTGCTACTTACGTGGGCTATATCTAGCAGGTAGATCTGTAGGAAGAAAGCAGCAGCACTCCCTGCCACTTGATTTGGGGCACCTCCTATTGCATAGCATAATTTGCTGCAGATCGAGAGCCTGTATTCCTGTTCAAAACAAAGGAGAACACATGATGAGAAAAAACAGGTACACAAGTTAAAAGCTACAGAATTCATGAGGTTAAAGTCTAAGGTTAACACCAAATTCAGATATTTACTTCACAGGTATTCCACTAAAATCCATATAACCTCAACCCCTATCATCAACAGGCATTTGGATATTTGTTGCTTTGACTTTTAACGGCTTTGTTCCTTAATTCAGCCCCTAAAAACAGATTTCAGTGTTCCTACAAGGGAATCTATGCTTATCTACCACCTTCTTGCAAGATACTAAAAAGGAACAAGTCTGCAAACAAGCAAGATGAGCTTAGTTTTTTCTTTGAATACTTTTTTTTTAAGGGTTGAAAAGTTTTTTATTTAAAAAAAATAATTGCTTATATTAATCTTTCAGACCACAATAACCTATATATACTCTCATACCACAGTAATTCGACAACATTCAAAGCAGGAAAGTTCCATAGTCAAACACAGACTGAATAGATCCCAAACATTTGTGCTCCATTCCTTCCTTATTTGTTACAAAATGCTGGTGTGACCCTGGTAAAATCACTTGATTTTGTACATATTCCTTTTGACTTGGCTTTTCTATATCTTTTTTGAAAGTTGGCATAATAGGGAAAGCAATTTTGGGGCCCAAGTCCTCTTCAGGAAGGACTCTTAAGTCACTCTAAAAAATTTTGCAAAACTGTGCTCTCTCATTTGCCTTTTGATGTTTGAAAAGTACCATAAGCATCCAAGAATATTCTCTAATAGAATTGTCAAATAAGAGTAAGATAAAAGCTGAAGATAAGGTTTCACAACAGTGATTAAAAGACAAAGAATGCACATAATCTAACAGAAAGTCTAATGAAGAACACAGTTTTCCAATAATAGAAGTTCTAAAATACTAGAAAGCCTTAAAAAAAAATCTTAAAACTTAATTTCATGCCATAAAATTCAAAATATAGGAAGAAAATGATTCTTCATTAATCTTGTGTTCATTTCAAAGGGGCAACATATCAAGCTCAAATTTAGACTTAGAGGTTTTCAATCCTTCTTTAAAGATTGCTGTCAGCAGGAGCCAGGAAACATGAAGAGCATCAGCAATGTTAATCTTGGGCTCTGTGCTACACAAGCCCTTACTTCTTATATTAGATCAGGATAAAAACAGAAATATAGTAACAAGATCCACCACAATGACAATATTCTGATGCATTACCTAATTTCTGAACATTTTTAAATTTACTAAGTACCATCACCTTTACTACCTAACAGTTTTGTTAAATTTTAGATTTCTACACAGAGATCTACACACATTTCATCATCTAAGCATTTTCTTTTGAACTGTTTTATGCGAGTGGGTGTGAACAAGCAAGCACAAGTATCAGGACTCCTTCCTTTTTGTGTTTCCACAGAGAAAGATGGAGTGGCATCCCATTACTATGCCCAAATGGACAGTGTCAGGGCAGAAGCTGCAAGATGGTATTCCCACAGCAGACCCCACTCATACTCCATATTAGGAATTTTCTTCTTTCCAGGAAAAAAACAGAAGAGTGATAAACAATCATAAGACAGACTTCAACAGAACAATCTACTATTTAATTTGATAAGAGATGTTAAACACAGTCTGCATACATATTTGCTGAACAAAGTAACTCTCAATTTTTCATACATAAGTCTTATTAAATGTGGGCTTTACTACACTTGTGAGGTCCACAGAATCATGTCTGCTTGACTCACAACACAGTCATCCTGAGCTTTGCTCCAGGAGTTGTACACTTTTAAACTTTACCACACTTTTATTTTTTAATCATTCCCTTCTCCTAGCCTCACCTCCAACCTCTGAGAAGTTAAATTACTTTTAAAAGTTTATTTTCCTTTGATACCTTCCCCTCTGATCTCCAAGCATTGGCAAGATGACTTCCAGCTGAAATCAAGAGATACAAACCACTACTATGAAAATCCTGTATTCCATTCAACCCCCAAAACAACCTAAGAAAAACTTTTAGATCCATAATGCTGCTTTCCCACTTATTTTCCCTAGTAGCTGTCATAGAATCACAGAATGTTTTGGGTTGGAAGGAACCTTTAAAGGCCATCCAGTCCGCCACCCACCCCCCCCCCTGCCATGGGTAAGGACAACTTCCACTAGACCAGGCTGCTCAAAGCTTCATCCAACCTGGCCTTGAACACTTCCAGGTATGGGGCATCCACAGCTACTCTAGGCAACCTGTTCCAGCACCTTGCCAAATGCATTGTAAAAATTTCTTCTTTGTGTCCCTCTTTCAGTTTAAAATCATTGCCTCTTGTCCTTTTGATAGCTAAGGCCATGATAACAGAAAAAGTAAATGCCTCTCATAACATATTATTAAAAAAAATAAAATTATAACACAAAGAATGTTAAGTTCTCAAGAATTAGTCTAATTAAAGTTGTGGTATAGAAAACAGTCAACCAAGATCTAAATTTACAGGTGGTAGGCAGTACCCCTTTCTTTATCAGTTTCATGGTTCTTAATGCATTTTTTTTTAAAGCCTTACTGTGATTCCACGCACTCCCAGGATGCTGCTGCTCTACTTTTTGAACCATATTCCCAGATCACCTTGAAGCAAAGTTATTACTTTGGTCAGAGCAGTAGTTAAGCTTTCACTAAATTTTGTTTATGAATATTATTTTCAGAATGAAACAGGTGGTTGTAGATACAGCACACAGGTATCCTGTTCAGTCAGCCACAGAAATGCAGGGTATCAGCAGTTCATGAACCTTCTGAACTGGAGGTTACATGCTGATTACTGTTCAGTACCTTTTTTCCTTTTATTTTGCCTAATTCATTTCGGAATTCATTTGTACATTAAGCCATAATACACCACAGCAGTTCAACACATGAACGACACGTACCATGAAAGGAAATACCATTGCATTCATTGCAAATTTGCTGCCTGGTAATTTCATTGAGCGCCTCCAAGTTTCTGTCCGCTGAGAAATGATCATTCAGACTCTCCATTCTGCTGCCTCTTTCCAAAATCTCTTTTGACTTTGCATATTAAAGTTACATGGTAATCACTAAGTTTTCTACCTCGGTATTCTATGAAACAGCTGTGAAAATGAAGGTAGGTCCCTGCACCAGTAAAGCTGAAACATCCCTCTTTCTAGCACTCCAGGCTTACAGTTAGAGATTAGAAAAGATACAGGTGGCAGCTGCCCATTACAGGATCTAGAGGAGTAAGGCCCCCAGCCTGTGTTGGGTTTACATGATATTGCCAATAAATGACACAAGAAACTGTCTTGAAGGACAACATCACAATTGTGCAGAGCAGCATCACCACCAGCAGTGCATTCTCTATGAGCAACCAACAGGGTTTTCTCTTAAGAGTGCATTTCCCTACTGCATTGCTTCCTCAAGCAACAGAAGTTGATTTATGCAAAATCCAGTAAAAGATTTTTCACCTGTGTAAGTTTGTCAGTAAGCTTAAAGTACTCCAAAAACTCACTAGAGACCTGAATGTGTAGGCAGCGGTCAAATAAAGAACAAAAGACAAAAGTATATACAATGAAAATTGTGTTTTGAGACCCCTGTGGTATGGTTGAATGTCAACGTCAAATTGCTTTTACAAGCTTCAAAATAAACGTGAGAGAATGGGGTGAGAGGTATGAGAAAGGAAGGTCAGATGAAGTTACAAATTTTTTTTGTCAGATTAACTTTTTTATTTTGTACTTCTACATGACCCTGTCATATCAAAGTTAATTGTATTCCAAGGTAAACCAAGAAAGCATTAATAGCTGAGAGATTTGATTTTGCTCATTAAATAGAATAATTGTAAACACTGTTATAGAAAATAAATTCATCTCATACACTTAAGTTCTTTTATTTTTGATTCTCTTGTAAGTTAAAACCATACTTCTCAGCACTTGTAAATTCTCCTGCCCCCAACAGAAATTGAATACAATGTTTTTAACAGATCACCTTATTTCTAAAGAAAGTATTTAAGCACACTGAAAACTCTTTGCAACTGAGTGAAGATACTGCGTGAACACCATGGGCATGGGAAGCAGCTGCATTTTGTCCTAAGCTATCCTTTATCAGCCGGGGCCAGAACTGCACCAACAAGTAATTTAAAAGCAGTAAGAAGAGAGAGCAAAACGTGTGACTTGAAGATAAACGCTAGACTTGGTTTATCTGAGGAACAATGACAATGTAGCTAATGAGGAGCAGCTTTTGAGTTGGCTTTTCTTTCGGTGTAGAATTAGTACTGGTGATATTTTTCTGCTCTGTGAGTGACTGTACAACCGCCTCTTAAAGAGGGGAGTGTGACAGTCACAGGTGGCATCCCAGGGCCCTCATACCCAGTACCTTGAGGACCACTTTCGAGTTTCTTCACAACATCAGCCCACCTGAGAGAAGGAAGCAAGAGGGACCGGGTTTGGGTGCAGACACCTAGAGAAGGCACAGAGCCCCTCAGCTTGCATTACCGGCAGCAGGAGGAATACGTTGGGAAAGCACCGACCCTGCAGGGGAAGCATTTAGATTCTCTCTCATTCGCGACACTCATCTGGAAGTCAGGAGCTGAGGAGGCTTCCCTGAGGAGAGCGAACGCCTCCCGCCGCCCGCACCCCTCCGCCCCGACGGGAAGAGAAAGTGGAAAACGAACGAGCTTTCCCGGCCACCGGAGCGGACAGGGACATAGCGCGTTCGAGGGAAAACTCCAGTCGCGCGGAGCTTCCCGGGGAGAGAGGAGCGGGTGGGCGGTGAGCAGGTGGCAGCTCTATCGGGTACCTCGCTGAAATCGGCTGCCCCGCGCACAACGCTGCAGCGCCAGGTGCAGGCTGCCCCCAGCCGCCTTCCCCGAGACCCCTCGGCAACGGCGGCCGGCCGGGACCGCCCCGCACGCACGGGACCCCAGCCCCGCTCTCGCCCCAGGGCTGTGGCCGAGAGCCTCCGAGAGCCCGTCGACGGCCGCTTTTCCCCCTCCCCAGCCCCTTACCTGCTGCTCCGCCGGGCGCTCCGGGGTGTCCTTTGCAGCCCCCGCCATGACAAAGCGGCCAGCCCACCCCCGTCCGACACCTGCGTGCCCGGGGCGGGGCGGCGGAGGGAAGGAGCGGCAGGGCGGGAGGCGTCCCCCCCCCCGGCTCACGCAGCGCCCTGGGAGGGCAAAGGCGCTGCTCGCTGCCCTCCGGGCCCGGGAGGGGGTATTCTCCGCCAGAGGAGCCCCCGAGGCCGGCATCGCCGAGCCCACTGCGGGCGAGAAGACCGCCCCCTCGCCCTCCGTGCCACCTCCACCGTGGGCGAGGAGTGGGGCAGCTGCCGGCGGCGGGAGCAGCAGCACCGCCCCGGCCGCCGCGTTCCGTGAGGTAAATGCCGGGCTCTGCTGCTCGCTAACCCGCCCGAGCGCCCGCCCCGCCGCTCCCCTCAGAGGCGCTGGCGGCCGCCGCTCCCGCCGCGAGGTGCCCAGCGGTCGGGCGGTTTCTGGGGCTGTTTCCACCTGAAGTCTAAAACCACCAGCTCTATCCTTTTGTAGGGTTTTCGGATGTGTATGAATTTATAGCCACGGCAGCCATGCGTCAACTGGACGTGAGACCACCCAGAAACCGCACCTGACCCGGGAAGGGCTGCTGCCCGCAGGCCCTGGGGCTCACGCCGTTACTGGGGCAGTACAAGTTCACCGCCCCGCTCTGCCCACAGGACAACGACCTCGCAAGCATGCTCTGCATCAGCGAGGAAAAAAAAAAATCAATTAAAAATTACATTTTGAAGTATGAATTCTTTCAGCAGTGAGACAGCCTGGGAGAAGAGGTTTTCAACAAACCAACACACACGGGGACTCTGTGATCCGCTTGTCTTGTGAAGAGGATGACAAATCTATAGGCACAGGGCTTCCTGGCTCGACTGATTCAAAGAGCTCTGCTATCGATAGGGTCACCCGGTGAGTATTTGACAGCCACTGCAAACTACCAAGTACTGATATGCAAATCCTGTGCAACCTCATTTTGCAGGAATAATTATCACAAATTTGCAAAATTCTGAAAGAGTAAGGCATCAAAAACTTTCCTTAGAAACAGACCAACACAAAACTGGAATTGTGGCCTTAATGTGCCTTGTTGAAAACTCTGAAGCTTCCATGCTCCAAGAAGTCCTTAAAGGCTGAGGCCAGATGGGCTTCAAAATAGGGGTGGACTGCTCAGTCCCTTAGCCCCAATACATAATTTGTTCTGAAATACCGAGCTAGATAACAAGGTATGTATGTAATGTTAAAATTCAGCATTTAAGTTCTTCATTTTCTCTTCCCACAACAGCTTCGTAACATGTAAAATCTTTGTTACCTGCATTCGCATGTTTCTTCACAAAGGAAAAAACCCACAGAAACCATTTCCTTTGTTCTTTTCTAGGCTATTTAAATTTTGCTGTAAATTATGTTAATGTACAGGCTTTACTCAAACCAGTGAAGGCTTGTGAAGAAACAATGAATAACTGATAGTATTTGTGTGTTTCACAAGCTCAAGCACTGACAAGCTAGTTTTACTGTTTGTCCAATGCACAATAGCTGTCTACAGCACTGAGCATGAGATTAAGCCACTGAGACACTACAGGTAGCTAATCAGTCTTTACAAATTGACCGAAACCTGCTAGATTTAGGAAAGCCCTGTATTCATTCCAAAGATTTTCTCCAAATTAGTAAATTATCCAATCCACAGTTTATTGCCTTTTGTAAAGGCACTTTCTAGTCTAACATGGGATTAGTGCAGTCAGCATCACTCCTGACTTTTTAAAGGTTTGTTCTCATTTTGTAGTTAAAAATGTGACACTTTCAAACTGCACATACACACTCAGGTACACCAAAGCTACAGCGAGAAACAGCTGATAAAGAACAATAGATAGCCAGAGAGAATCAAGCTGTCCAGCCTCTTAAAATACTGGTAGCAGACATGAAACATTGAAATATTAAAGCACAGACTCATAGAATGGTTTGGGTTAGAAGGAACCATAAAGATTACCTGGTTCCAAACCCCCAGCCACAGGTGGGGACACTTCCCACTAGACTAGGTTGCTCAAAGCCTCATCCAGCTCCTTTCCAAAACAGTGACCTTTTGAAAACAAGCAAAATGGATCTACATACCTTACAATTTGACACACACACCCCTTCAATTTCAATCTATTTTACACTATTTCTTCATATTTCTATGCTGCAAATGCAGGAATAGTATACTGCTACTTTGATGTTCCATGCACATTTTAGACAAGAACAACTGAGCTTACAATCAAGCATGTGTGGTTTTCTAATAATCAGGTTTACATTAAGACAAATTCAAAAGCATCAATTAATAAAATTCACTGTTCGGGAAGCTCTGCAAACCAAGGATTGGGTCTGTGTCTGTAGGTGACATTTCAGTTTTACTAGTGGATTAGTCCGCACATGTCTTCCTACTACTAGAGATCTGACAGGCTTTTCATATAACAGTAGAGGAGACAGTGCAAAAACAAACAAAAATTTAGTTGTATAATTTTCTACATAAACATGAATGACAGTAGCACACCTGAATAGCACTGAAGACTGTTAACTGCATAGTTTTCATGGATTTCCTTGCTGAATAGGTATTTGTGCAGCTGACTTTCATTTCACTGCCCTCAAACATACCAGGAGAGATGCTAAAGCAAAACAGTTTTACACCCCTGGGAATGAAATAAGTGCATCCCTAGTTTGAAGTAACATCATTTTTAGATATAATTCAAGTCACTCCAAGTCATTTTCTACTTAGAACAAACCCAGGAAATCCCAAATCCATCTTTCATCTAACCACGCAAAAAGTAGTACAATGCCAGCAATCATCCATTTGCGTAGGTAGCACAGTCAGCACTCACTGAAGGCCCCAGGAAGTCTTCCATTCACAAACCCACATGCTACTTATCAAATACAGTACAAAATATTTAGTCTTTATGCTGATGTCTCCTCTAGCAAAACATGGAATAGACAGCTACAAATTTTACGCCTCAAGTACATGAGTAGCAAAATAAAAGATCTGGATGGAAATGGGGTAGAGGGGGATGTGGTAACCTCAGTTTTCAAATAAGGATTTTCAACACCTTCAAAATTTGGCCACGTGCGATTAGTGTCTCAATCAGCTGGCCAGTTCAGGACAGATGCACATATATAGTACAAAAACAACTGTGTCCCTCTAAGCCCCTATTCCTGTATGGTAGTCTCCAGATAAGCTGAAGTGTTTGTGTGACGAGGCTAAAAGTGAATCTCTATCCTAATGAGCTAGGTAGTTTAACATCACCCTATCTGTAAGACACTCGTAGCAGCACAAGAGAGGCAGAAACCACTTCAACCATTGGTAATAACAAGTAACAAAGAGCTTACTTAGAGGCACTTCATACAGTATGCACCAGACTACCTCATTTCTATCTTCTCACACATGCCCCTACCACTATGTGAAGACTTGATAGAACACCACCCTGCAGATCTTGTGATAAAAGTTAAAACCTGAAGATACGGATATTGAAGATTTTCAAGTTATTAGGAGTTCAAATGCGAGCTTCCCTGCAGCATCTGTTGCCTAAAAGTCACTGTGAGAAGAATGCAAACTACAGCAGCTTACACTGAAATGTAAGTGAAACCAATCAGTTCAGTTTCACTTTAGTCCAAAGTGCAAAACTAAATACTATTTTTCCTTAAAAGGTGCTATCAGTAGTAATTAAGTCTCAGAGAACTGTTCTGCCTAAATACACTCATTAAAGAACTAAGAAGCTTTCTACTTAGGGAAACTCTAAGGATGACCTGTTGTACAGTTACCTCTGCTACATTATATAGCCAGGATCTGACCATCAGATTTAGTTGAAAATACTTCTATCATACCAGACGATAGCACGTATTTTGCTCTAAGAGCACAGTATGTAAGGATGAGAGTGCATCCACATATTGCTGGTTAGATTTTTGGTTTTGTCTAGTTCCATGTGTATGCAGTTTTTGGCCAGTTAAAAGCTAATGTGATCTTGTACTTTTGATAGCATTTTTTTGCTCATTCTTGAGCTGTCCATTAGGTGTAGCAGCAGTTTTATAGTCATTGTCAGGTGCTTTTATCACTAAGAGTCTGAAAGGTTCAGTTGTTTTCTGAAGTCTCTGAACAACAACAGCATTTTGCAACTTTGCTTCCTCTAGTGTGAGCGTCTCATCTTGCAGCTCCCGAAACGGCAGCGAAGTCGTCAGTGTGAAGGGAACACCTCCTTCTGATCCTTGATACTTTGTTATGAAGTCTCTGACATGGCTTATTCTGAGAAGAAAAAAGAAAACGGCGTTAGAGCGCTCCAGTCCCAACACAGACCATATGCACAACACACATAGCCACCACGGCAGAATGAGACACCCATTTCATGTGATAGCTGATGGCATAATAATGGAGGAATGCAGAAGGGGCAGTATCCTAAAGTGCCTCATCCACTTGGGAGGCAAGGACCAAGGTTTGCATGCTCCAAGAGCATTCCTAAGGGAAAAAAGGATGAATATCTTATTCTGCGCACTCAAATGCTTCGCTATGGCTCAAATGGTAGTTACACAAGCCTACCATTTCTTAACCAGCTGGTGGAGCTCTTACCTGAGGTTTCTGTAGCCAAGACCTATATGAAGGATACCTTCAGCGTGTGGTACATATAGCAGAACCATAATAATAAAGAAAAGAGTTTGCAAAAATTGTCTAGGTATCTTGTGAGCTAACTGGGTCTAAATATAGTCCCCTTCTACCAAAGCAGGTGCAGCAGCGAATTTATTACGGATTCAAGCTGCCTGTTACAGTGTGAAGAACCTTGCAACAAGTGACCAAGACAGGTTTAACTGTGGAAGAACCAGGACTGACCAATTTAATTAGAAAATTAAGATGACAGGATACATCTATACCAGCAAAACAAACATATTGTCAATGTCCATTCTCTGATCCCGAGGCCATCTGGTAGACTCTGGCTACTGGCAAATGATTAAACTCATCCTTCCTCTGCCCCTTTAACAGGGTAGCCCATGGGGTCTACTGCCTCCTATAAATGGTCCACAAATTGAACTAACACCTGAACCAAGCCTAGATATTGAGAAAGTGCTAGCTGGGTTGGGGGAAAGCCATCCTAACAGTTTAGCAGCACAGATAATGACATTTTCACACCTTAGCCATACTTAGTAGGACAGATATAGACAGCATCTAATTCCTGTGCACACAGGCCGCAATGAGGAGACAGTGCTTGGTCTTATAAACCTAAAGCCTGAAAAACCTCAAGCAGGAATAAATTTTTGGTTTGACATTTACAGGTGTCTACATGAATTGTATCAAAGTTCATTGGGTCCCAAGAGCAACTCAGGCAATTAGCCACCAGCTAACCACTTTAACATAAACAAGTTCCTTCCCAGGCTCTATACTCAATGCTCCAGGGTCGCAATGACTTTGCAACTGCTCAACAAGGGACACAACTCTATTCAAGACACAGCTATGTGTGCTATTCCTACAGCACTGCTTTGCTAGTTGC